>NC_142647.1:29709469-30012500 GCF_053813885.1 Theobroma cacao
TATAGTCTCAATATTGATTTTAAGTTGAATTTTCTTACATTTTTCATTAAAACAGATTATAATTGAATGTTTTCCTCAAAAAATATGAAGCGAAAGCCATCCATTGAAAAGAAAAGTTTATTTATTGTCACTCATGGCTTCAAAAGCGTTATTACTGGCTTTAAATGGATTTATAATCTCATTATTGATTTTAAGTTGAATTTTCTTATAACTTTGGTGAAAACTGAATATAATTGAATGTTTGCCTTGAGAAACGTGATGCGAAAGCCATCCAATGACAAGAAAAGTTTATTTATAGTCACTCATGCCTTCGGAAGCCTTATTGCTCGCTTTAAATACTTTTATAGTCTCATTATTGATTTTAAGTTGAATATTCTTATATTTTTGGTTAACAATGATTATAATTGAATGTTTGCCTCGGAAAACATGAAGCGAAAGCCATTTATTGACAAGAAAAGTTCATTTATAGTCACTCATTCCTTTAAAAACGTTATTATTGGTTTTAAATGGATTTATAATCTCATTATTGATTTTAAGTTGAATTTTCTTATAATTTTGGTTAAAACAGAATATAATTGAATGTTTGCCTCGAGAAACGTGACACGAAAGCCATCCATTGACAACAAAAGTTTATTTATAGTCACGCATGCCTTTGGAAGCCTTATTACTCGCTTTGAATACTTTTATAGTCTCATTATTTGTTATTAAGTTGAATATTCTTACATTTTTGGTTAAAACAGATTATAATTGAATGTGTTGCCTCGGGAAACGTGAAACGAAAGCCATCTATAGACAAGAAAGGTTTGTTTATTGTCACTCATGCCTTCGAAAGCGTTATTACTCGCTTTAAATGGTTTTATATACTCATTATTGATTTTAAGTTGAGTTTTCTTATATTTTTTGTAAAATAGAATATAATTGAATGTTTACCTCGGGAAACGTGAAGCGAAAGCCATCCATCGACAAGAAAAGTTCACTTATAGTCACTCATACTTTCGGAAGCCTTATTGCCTGCTTTAAATGGTTTTATAGTCTCATTATTGATTTTAAGTTGAATTTTCTTACATTTTTTGTTAAAACAGATTATAATGGGACGTTTGCCTCAGAAAATGTGAAGCGAAAGCCATCCATTGCCAAGAAAAGTTAATTTATTGTCAACCATGCCTTCGAAAGAATTATTACTGGCTTTAAATGGATTTATAATCTCATTATTGATTTTAAGTTGAATTTTCTTACAATTTTGGTTAAAACAAAATATAATTGACTGTTTGCCACGAGAAACGTGACGCGAAAGCCATCCATTGATAAGAAAAGTTTATTTATAGTCACTTATGCCTTCGAAAGCCTTATTGCTCGCTTTAAATGCTTTTATAGTCTCAATATTGATTTTAAGTTGAATTCGCTTACATTTTTTGTTAAAACAGATTATAATTGAATGGTTGTTTTGGAAAACGTGAAGCGAAATCCTTCCATTGAGAGGAAAAGTTCATTTATTGTGACTCGTGCCTTCGAAAGCGTTATTATTGGCTTTAAATGGATTTATAATCTCATTATTGATTTTAAGTTAAATTTTCTTGTAATTTTGGTGAAAACAGAATATAATTGAATGTTTGCCTCGAGAAACGTGACGCGAAAGCCATCCAATGACAAGAAAAGTTTATTTATAGTCACTCATGCCTTCAAAAGCCTTATTACTCACTTTAAATACTTTTATAGTTTCATTATTGATTTTATGTTGAATATTCTTACATTTTTTGTTAAGAAAGATTATAATTGAATGTTTGCCTCGGGAAACATGAAGCGAAAGCCATTTATTGACAAGAAAAGTTCATTTATAGTCACTCATTCCTTTGAAAACGTTATTATTGGTTTTAAATGGATTTATAATCTCATTATTGATTTTAAGTTGAATTTTCTTATAATTTTGGTCAAAACAGAATATAATTGAATGTTTGCCTCAAGAAACGTGATGCGAAAGCCATCCATTGACAAGAAAAGTTTATTTATAGTCACTCATGCCTTCGAAAGTCTTATTACTCGCTTTAAATACTTTTATAGTCTCATTATTGATTTTAAGTTGAATTCTCTTATATTTTTGGTTAAAACAGATTATAATTGAATGGTTGTTTCGGAAAACGTGAAGCGAAATCCTTCCATTGAGAAGAAATGTTCATTTACTGTCACTCGTGCCTTCGAAAGCGTTACTACTGACTTTATATGGATTTAAAATCTCAATATTGATTTTAAGTTGAATTTTCTTATAATTTTGGTTAAAACAGAATATAATTGAATGTTTGCCTTGAGAAACGTGATGCAAAATTCATCCATTGACAACAAAAGGTTATTTATAGTCACTCATGCCTTCGGAAGCCTTATTACTCGCTTTAAATGCTTTTATAGTCTCAATATTGATTTTAAGTTGAATTTTCTTACATTTTTCATTAAAACAGATTATAATTGAATGTTTTCCTCAAAAAACATGAAGCGAAAGCCATCCATTGAGAAGAAAAGTTCATTTATTGTCACTCGTGCCTTCAAAAGCGTTATTACTAGCTTTAAATGGATTTATAATCTCATTATTGATTTTAAGTTGAATTTTCTTACATTTTTTGTTAAAATAGATTATAATTGGATGTTTGCCTCAGAAAACGCGAAGCGAAAGCCATCCATTGCCAAGAAAAGTTCATTTATTGTCAACCATGCCTTCGAAAGCATTATTACTGGCTTTAAATAGATTTATAATCTCATTATTGATTTTAAGTTGAATTTTCTTACAATTTTGGTTAAAACAAAATATAATTGACTGTTTGCCGCGAGAAACGTGACGCGAAAGCTATCCATTGACAAGAAAAGTTTATTTATAGTCACTTATGCCTTCGAAAGCCTTTTTACTCGCTTTAAACGCTTTTATGGTCTCAATATTGATTTTAAGTTGAATTCGCTTACATTTTTTGTTAAAACTGATTATAATTGCATGGTTGTTTTATAAAACGTGAAGCGAAATCCTTCCATTGAGAAGAAAAGTTCATTTATTGTGACTCGTGCCTTCGAAAGCGTTACTACTGGCTTTAAATGGATTTATAATCTCATTATTGATTTTAAGTTGAATTTCTTATAATTTTGGTGAATACAGAATATAATTGAATGTTTGCCTCAAGAAACATGACGCAAAAGCCATCCATTGACAAGAAAAGTTTATTTATAGTCACTTATGCCTTCGAAAGCCTTATTACTCGCTTTAAATGCTTTTATAGTCTCAATATTGATTTTAAGTTGAATTCTCTTACATTTTTGGTTAAAACAGATTATAATTGAATGGTTGTTTCGGAAAACGTGAAGCGAAATCCTTTCATTGAGAAGAAAAGTTCATTTATTGTCACTCGTGCCTTCGAAAGCGTTACTACTGGCTTTAAATCGATTTATAATCTCATTATTGATTTTACGTTGAATTTCCTTATAATTTTGGTGAAAACAGAATATAATTGAATGCTTGCCTCGAGAAAAGTGCTGCGAAAGCCATCAAATGACAAGAAAAGTTTATTTATAGTCACTCATGCCTTCGAAAGCCTTATTACTTGCTTCAAATACTTTTATAGTCTCATTATTGATTTTAAGTTGAATATTCTTACATTTTTGGTTAAGAAAGATTATAATTAACTGTTTTCCTCGGGAAACATGAAGCGCAAGCCATTTATTGACAAGAAAAGTTCATCTATAGTCATTCATTCCTTTGAAAGCGTTATTATTGGTTTTAAATGGATTTATAATCTCATTATTGATTTTAAGTTGAATTTTCTTATAATTTTGGTTAAAACAGAATATAATTGAATGTTTGCCCAGAGAAACGTGATGCGAAATCCATCCATTGACAACAAAAGCTTATTTATATTCACTCATGCCTTCGGAAGCTTATTACTCGCTTTATATGCTTTTATAGTCTCAATATTGATTTTAAGTTGAATTTTCTTACAATTTTAATTAAAACAGATTATAATTGAATGTTTTCCTCAAAAAACATGAAGCGAAAGCCATCTATTGAGAAGAAAAGTTCATTTATTGTCACTCATTCCTTCAAAAGCGTTATTACCGGCTTTAATTGGATTTATAATCTCATTATTGATTTTAAGTTGAATTTTCTTATAATTTTGGTGAAAACAGAATATAATTGAATCTTTGCCTCGAGAAACGTTACACGAAAGCCATCCATTGACAAGAAAGTTTATTTATAGTCACTCATGCCTTCAAAAGCCTTATTACTCGCTTTAAATACTTTTACAGTCTCATTATTGATTTTAAGTTGAATATTCTTACATTTTTGGTTAAGAAAGATTATAATTGAATGTTTGCCTCAGGAAACGTGAAGCGAAAGCAATATACTGACAAGAAAAGTTTATTTATTGTCACTCATGACTTCGAAAGCGTTATTACTCGCTTTAAATGGTTTTATATTCTCATTATTGATTTTAAGTTGAGTTTTCTTATATTTTTGGTAAAACAGAATATAATTGAATGTTTGCCTCGGGAAACGTGAAGCGAAAGCCATCCATCGACAAGAAAAGTTCATTTATAGTCACTCATACCTTCGAAAGCTTTATTGCCCGCTTTAAATGATTTTATAGTCTCATTATTGATTTTAAGTTGAATTTTCTTACTTTTTTTGTTAAAACAGATTATAATTGGATGTTTGCCTCAGAAAATGTGAACCGAAAGCCATCCATTGCCAAGAAAAGTTCATTTATTGTAAACCATGCCTTCGAAAGCATTATTACTGGCTTTAAATGGATTTATAATCTCATTATTGATTTTAAGTTGAATTTTCTTACAATTTTGGTTAAAACAAAATATGATTGACTGTTTGCCGCGAGAAACGTGACGCAAAAGCCATCCATTGACAAGAAAAGTTTATTTATAGTCACTTATGCCTTCGAAAGCCTTATTACTCGCTTTAAATGCTTTTATAGTCTCAATATTGATTTTAAGTTGAATTCTCTTACTTTTTTGGTTAAAACAGATTATAATTGAATGGTTGTTTCGGAAAACGTGAAGCGAAATCCTTTCATTGAGAAGAAAAGTTCATTTATTGTCACTCGTGCCTTCGAAAGCGTTACTACTGGCTTTAAATGGATTTATAATCTCATTATTGATTTTACGTTGAATTTCCTTATAATTTTGGTGAAAACAGAATATAATTGAATGCTTGCCTCGAGAAAAGTGATGCGAAAGCCATCAAATGACAAGAAAAGTTTATTTGTAGTCACTCATGCCTTCGGAAGCCTTATTACTTGCTTCAAATACTTTTATAGTCTCATTATTGATTTTAAGTTGAATATTCTTACATTTTTGGTTAAGAAAGATTATAATTAAATGTTTGCCTCGGGAAACATGAAGCGCAAGCCATTTATTGACAAGAAAAGTTCATCTATAGTCATTCATTCCTTTGAAAGCGTTATTATTGGTTTTAAATGGATTTATAATCTCATTATTGATTTTAAATTGAATTTTCTTATAATTTTGGTTAAAACAGAATATAATTGAATGTTTGCCCAAAGAAACGTGATGCGAAATCCATCCATTGACAACAAAAGCTTATTTATATTCACTCATGCCTTCGGAAGCTTATTACTCGCTTTATATGCTTTTATAGTCTCAATATTGATTTTAAGTTGAATTTTCTTACAGTTTTAATTAAAACAGATTATAATTGAATGTTTTCCTCAAAAAACATGAAGCGAAAGCCATCCATTGAGAAGAAAAGTTCATTTATTGTCACTCATTCCTTCAAAAGCGTTATTACCGGCTTTAATTGGATTTATAACCTCATTATTGATTTTAAGTTGAATTTTCTTATAATTTTGGTGAAAACAGAATATAATTGAATCTTTGCCTCGAGAAACGTTACACGAAAGCCATCCATTGACAAGAAAGTTTATTTATAGTCACTCATGCCTTCAAAAGCCTTATTACTCGCTTTAAATACTTTTATAGTCTCATTATTGATTTTAAGTTGAATATTCTTACATTTTTGGTTAAGAAAGATTATAATTGAATGTTTGCCTCGGGAAACATGAAGCCAAAGCCATTTATTGACAAGAAAAGTTCATTTATAGTCACTCATTCCTTTGAAAGCGTTATTATTGGTTTTAAATGGATTTATAATCTCATTATTGATTTTAAGTTGAATTTTCTTATAATTTTGGTTAAAACAGAATATAATTGAATGTTTGCCTCGAGAAACGTGAAGCGAAAGCCATCCATTGACAACAAAAGTTTATTTATAGTCACTCATGCCTTCGGAAGCCTTATTACTCGCTTTAAATGCTTTCATAGTCTAAAAATTGATTTTAAGTTGAATTTTCTTATATTTTTCATTAAAACAGATTATAATTGAATGTTTGCCTCAAAAAACATAAAGCGAAACCCATCCATTGAGAAGAAAAGCTCATTTATTGTCACTCCTGCCTTCGAAAGCTTTATTACTGGCTTTAAATGGATTTATAATCTCATTATTGATTTTAAGTTGAATTTTCTTATAATTTTGGTTAAAACAGAATATAATTGAATGTTTGCCTCGAGAAACGTGAAGCGAAAGCCATCCATTGAAAACAAAAGTTTATTTATAGTCACTCATGCCTTCGGAAGCCTTATTACTCGCTTTAAATACTTTTATAGTCTCATTTATTGATTTTAAGTTGAATATTCTTACATTTTTGGTTAAAATAGATTATAATTGAATGTTTGCCTCGGGAAACGTGAAGCGAAAGCCATATACTGACAAGAAAAGTTTATTTATTGTCACTCATGACTTCGAAAGCGTTATTACTTGCTTTAAATGGTTTTATATTCTCATTATTGATTTTAAGTTGAGTTTTCTTATATTTTGGGTAAAACAGAATATAATTGAATGTTTGCCTCGGGAAACGTGAAGCGAAAGCCATCCATCGACAAGAAAAGTTCATTTATAGTCACTCATACCTTCGGAAGCTTTATTGCCCGCTTTAAATGATTTTATAGTCTCATTGTTGATTTTAAGTTGAATTTTCTTACTTTTTTTGTTAAAACAGATTATAATTGGATGTTTGCCTCAGAAAATGTGAAGCGAAAGCCATCCATTGTCAAGAAAAGTTCATTTATTGTAAACCATGCCTTCGAAAGCATTATTACTGGCTTTAAATGGATTTATAATCTCATTATTGATTTTAAGTTGAATTTTCTTACAATTTTGGTTAAAACAAAATATGATTGACTGTTTGCCGCGAGAAACGTGACGCCAAAGCCATCCACTGACAAGAAAAGTTTATTTATAGTCACTTATGCCTTCGAAAGCCTTATTACTCGCTTTAAATGCTTTTATAGTCTCAATATTGATTTTAAGTTGAAATCTCTTACATTTTTGGTTAAAACGAATTATAATTGAATGGTTCCTTTGGAAAACGTGAAGCGAAATCCTTCCATTGGGAAGGAAAGTTCATTTATTGTCACCCGTGCCTTCGAAAGCGTTACTACTGGCTTTAAATGGATTTATAATCTCATTATTGATTTTAAGTTGAATTTTCTTATAATTTTGGTGAAAACAGAATATAATTGAATGTTTGCCTCGAGAAACGTGATGCGAAAGCCATCCAATGACAAGAAAAGTTTATTTATAGTCACTCATGCCTTCGGAAGCCTTATTACTTGCTCGAAATACTTTTATAGTCTCATTATTGATTTTAAGTTGAATATTCTTACATTTTTGATTAAGAAAGATTATAATTGAATGTTTGCCTCAGGAAACATGAAGCGAAAGCCATTTATTGACAAGAAAAGTTCATTTATAGTCACTCATTCCTTTGAAAGCGTTATTATTGGTTTTAAATGGATTTATAATCTCATTATTGATTTTAAGTTGAATTTTCTTATAATTTTGGTTAAAACAGAATATAATTGAATGTTTGCCTTGAGAAACGTGAGGCGAAATCCATCCATAGACAACAAAAGCTTATTTATATTCACTCATGCCATCGGAAGCTTATTACTCGCTTTATATGCTTTTATAGTCTCAATATTGATTTTAAGTTGAATTTTCTTACAGTTTTCATTAAAATAGATTATAATTGAATGTTTTCCTCAAAAAACATGAAGCGAAAGCCATCCATTGAGAAGAAAAGTTCATTTATTGTCACTCATGCCTTCAAAAGCGTTATTACTGGCTTTAATTGGATTTATAATCTCATTATTGATTTTAAGTTGAGTTTTCCTATAATTTTTGTGAAAACAGAATATAATTAAATGTTTGCCTCGAAAAACGTGACACGAAAGCCATCCATTGACAAGACAGTTTATTTATAGTCACTCATGCCTTCAAAAGCCTTATTACTCGCTTTAAATACTTTTATAGTCTCATTATTGATTTTAAGTTGAATATTCTTACATTTTTGGTTAAGAAAGATTATAATTGAATGTTTGCCTCAAAAAACATGAAGCAAAACCCATCCATTGAGAAGAAAAGTTCATTTATTGTCACTCCTGCCTTCGAAAGCTTTATTGCTGGCTTTAAATGGATTTGTAATCTCATTATTGATTTTAAGTTGAATTTTCTTATAATTTTGGTTAAAACAGAATATAATTGAATGTTTGCCTCGAGAAACGTGAAGCGAAAACCATCCATTGAAAAGAAAAGTTTATTTATAGTCACTCATGCCTTCGGAAGCCTTATTACTCGCTTTAAATACTTTTATAGTCTCATTTATTGATTTTAAGTTGAATATTCCTACATTTTTGGTTAAAATAGATTATAATTGAATGTTTGCCTCGGGAAACGTGAAGGAAAGCCATATACTGACAAGAAAAGTTTATTTATTGTCACTCATGACTTCGAAAACGTTATTACTCGCTTTAAATGGTTTTATATTCTCATTATTGATTTTAAGTTGTGTTTTCTTATATTTTTGGTAAAGAAGAATATAATTGAATGTTTGCCTCGGGAAACGTGAAGCGAAAGCCATCCATCGACAAGAAAAGTTCATTTATAGTCACTCATACCTTAGGAAGCTTTATTGCCCGCTTTAAATGATTTTATAATCTCATTATTGATTTTAAGTTGAATTTTCTTACATTTTTTGTTAAAACAGATTATAATTGGATTTTGCCTCAGTAAATGTGAAGCGAAAGCCATCCGTTGCCAAGAAAAGTTCATTTATTGTAAACCATGCCTTCGAAAGCATTATTACTGGCTTTAAATGGATTTATAATCTCATTATTGATTTTAAGTTGAATTTTCTTACAATTTTGGTTAAAACAAAATATAATTGACTGTTTGTCGCGAGAAACGTGACGCAAAAGCCATCCATTGACAAGAAAAGTTTATTTATAGTCACTTATGCCTTCGAAAGCCTTATTACTCGCTTTAAATGCTTTTATAGTCTCAATATTGATTTTAAGTTGAAATCTCTTACATTTTTGGTTAAAACAGATTATAATTGAATGGTTCCTTTGGAAAACGTGAAGCAAAATCCTTCCATTGGGAAGGAATGTTCATTTATTGTCACTCGTGCCTTTGAAAGCGTTACTACTGGCTTTAAATGGATTTATAATCTCATTATTGATTTTAAGTTGAATTTTCTTATAATTTTGGTGAAAACAGAATATAATTGAACGTTTACCTCGAGAAACGTGACGCGAAAGCCATCCAATGACAAGAAAAGTTTATTTATAGTCACTCATGCCTTCGAAAGCCTTATTACTTGCTTGAAATACTTTTATAGTCTCATTATTGATTTTAAGTTGAATATTCTTACATTTCTTATTAAGAAAGATTATAATTGAATGTTTGCCTCAGGAAACATGAAGCGAAAGCCATTTATTGACAAGAAAAGTTCATTTATAGTCACTCATTCCGTTGAAAGCGTTATTATTGGTTTTAAATGGATTTATAATCTCATTATTGATTTTAAGTTGAATTTTCTTATAATTTTGGTTAAAATAGTATATAATTGAATGTTTGCCTTGAGAAACGTGATGCGAAATCCATCCATCGACAACAAAAGCTTATTTATATTCACTCATGCCATCAGAAGCTTATTACTCACTTTATATGCTTTTATAGTCTCAATATTGATTTTAAGTTGAATTTTCTTACAGTTTTCATTAAAACAGATTATAATTGAATGTTATCCTCAAAAAACATGAAGCGAAAGCCATCCATTGAGAAGAAAAGTTCATTTATTGTCACTCATGCCTTCAAAAGCGTTATTACTGGCTTTAATTGGATTTATAATCTCGTTATTGATTTTAAGTTGAATTTTCCTATAATTTTTGTGAAAACAGAATATAATTGAATGTTTGACTCGAGAAACGTGACGCGAAAGCCATCCAATGACAAGAAAAGTTTATTTATAGTCACTCATGCCTTCGGAAGCCTTATTACTTGCTTGAAATACTTTTATAATCTCATTATTAATTTTAAGTTCAATATTCTTACATTTTTGATTAAGAAAGATTATAATTGAATATTTGCCTCAGGAAACATGAAGCGAAAGCCATTTATTGACAAGAAAAGTTCATTTATAGTCACTCATTCCTTTGAAAGCGTTATTATTGGTTTTAAATGGATTTATAATCTCATTATTGATTTTAAGTTGAATTTTCTTATAATTTTGGTTAAAACAGTATATAATTGAATGTTTGCCTTGAGAAACGTGATGCGAAATCCATCCATTCACAACAAAAGCTTATTTATATTCACTTATGCCATCGGAAGCTTATTACTCGCTTTATATGCTTTTATAGTCTCAATATTGATTTTAAGTTGAATTTTCTTACAGTTTTCATTAAAACAGATTATAATTGAATGTTTCCCTCAAAAAACATGAAGCGAAAGCCATCCATTGAGAAGAAAATTTCATTTATTGTCACTCATGCATTCAAAAGCGTTATTACTGGCTTTAATTGGATTTATAATCTCATTATTGATTTTAAGTTGAATTTTTTTATAATTTTGGTGCAAACAGAATATAATTGAATGTTTGCCTCGAGAAACGTGACACGAAAGCCATCCATTGACAAGACAGCTTATTTATAGTCACTCATGCCTTCAAAAGCCTTATTACTCGCTTTAAATACTTTTATAGTCTCCTTACTAATTTTAAGTTGAATATTCTTATATTTTTGGTTAAGAAAGATTATAATTGAATGTTTACCTCGGGAAACATGAAGCGAAAGCCATTTATTGACAAGAAAAGTTCATTTATAGTCACTCATTCCTTTGAAAGCGTTATTATTGGTTTTAAATGGATTTATAATCTTATTATTGATTTTAAGTTGAATTTTCTGATAATTTTGGTTAAAACAGAATATAATTGAATGTTTGCCTCGAGAAACGTGATGCGAAAGCCATCCATTGATAACAAAAGTTTATTTATAGTCACTCATGCCTTCGGAAGTCTTATTACTCGCTTTAAATACTTTTATAGTGTCATTTTTTATTTTAAGTTGAATATTCTTACATTTTTTGTTAACAAAGATTATAATTGAATATTTGCCTCAGGAAACGTGAAGCGAAAGCCATCTATTGACAAGAAAAGTTCATTTATAGTCACTCATTCCTTTGAAAACGTTATTATTGGTTTTAAATGGATTTATAATCTCATTATTGATTTTAAGTTGAATTTTCTGATAATTTTGGTTAAAACAGAATATAATTGAATGTTTGCCTCGAGAAACGTGATGCGAAAGCCATCCATTGATAACAAAAGTTTATTTATAGTCACTCATGCCTTCGGAAGTCTTATTACTCGCTTTAAATACTTTTATAGTGTCATTTTTTATTTTAAGTTGAATATTCTTACATTTTTTGTTAACAAAGATTATAATTGAATATTTACCTCAGGAAACGTGAAGCGAATGCCATCTATTGACAAGAAAAGTTCATTTATAGTCACTCATTCCTTTGAAAACGTTATTATTGGTTTTAAATGGATTTATAATCTCATTATTGATTTTAAGTTGAATTTTCTTATAATTTCAGTTAAAACAGAATATAATTGAATGTTTGCCTTGAGAAACGTGATGCAAAATCCATCCATTGACAACAAAAGGTTATTTATAGTCACTCATACCTTCGGAAGCCTTATTACTCGCTTTAAATGCTTTTATAGTCTCAATATTGATTTTAAGTTGAATTTTCTTACATTTTTCATTAAAACAGATTATAATTGAATGTTTTCCTCAAAAAACATGAAGCGAAAGCCATCCATTGAGAAGAAAAGTTCATTTATTGTCACTCGTGCCTTCAAAAGCGTTATTACTAGCTTTAAATGGATTTATAATCTCATTATTGATTTTAAGTTGAATTTTCTTACATTTTTTGTTAAAATAGATTATAATTGGATGTTTGCCTCAGAAAACGCGAAGCGAAAGCCATCCATTGCCAAGAAAAGTTCATTTATTGTCAACCATGCCTTCGAAAGCATTATTACTGGCTTTAAATAGATTTATAATCTCATTATTGATTTTAAGTTGAATTTTCTTACAATTTTGGTTAAAACAGAATATAATTGACTGTTTGCCGCGAGAAACGTGACGCGAAAGCCATCCATTGACAAGAAAAGTTTATTTATAGTCACTTATGCCTTCGAAAGCCTTATTACTCGCTTTAAATGCTTTTATGGTCTCAATATTGATTTTAAGTTGAATTCGCTTACATTTTTTGTTAAAACTGATTATAATTGCATGGTTGTTTTATAAAACGTGAAGCGAAATCCTTCCATTGAGAAGAAAAGTTCATTTATTGTGACTCGTGCCTTCGAAAGCGTTACTACTGGCTTTAAATGGATTTATAATCTCATTATTGATTTTAAGTTGAATTTCTTATAATTTTGGTGAATACAGAATATAATTGAATGTTTGCCTCAAGAAACATGACGCAAAAGCCATCCATTGACAAGAAAAGTTTATTTATAGTCACTTATGCCTTCGAAAGCCTTATTACTCGCTTTAAATGCTTTTATAGTCTCAATATTGATTTTAAGTTGAATTCTCTTACATTTTTGGTTAAAACAGATTATAATTGAATGGTTGTTTCGGAAAACGTGAAGCGAAATCCTTTCATTGAGAAGAAAAGTTCATTTATTGTCACTCGTGCCTTCGAAAGCGTTACTACTGGCTTTAAATCGATTTATAATCTCATTATTGATTTTACGTTGAATTTCCTTATAATTTTGGTGAAAACAGAATATAATTGAATGCTTGCCTCGAGAAAAGTGCTGCGAAAGCCATCAAATGACAAGAAAAGTTTATTTATAGTCACTCATGCCTTCGAAAGCCTTATTACTTGCTTCAAATACTTTTATAGTCTCATTATTGATTTTAAGTTGAATATTCTTACATTTTTGGTTAAGAAAGATTATAATTAACTGTTTTCCTCGGGAAACATGAAGCGCAAGCCATTTATTGACAAGAAAAGTTCATCTATAGTCATTCATTCCTTTGAAAGCGTTATTATTGGTTTTAAATGGATTTATAATCTCATTATTGATTTTAAGTTGAATTTTCTTATAATTTTGGTTAAAACAGAATATAATTGAATGTTTGCCCAGAGAAACGTGATGCGAAATCCATCCATTGACAACAAAAGCTTATTTATATTCACTCATGCCTTCGGAAGCTTATTACTCGCTTTATATGCTTTTATAGTCTCAATATTGATTTTAAGTTGAATTTTCTTACAATTTTAATTAAAACAGATTATAATTGAATGTTTTCCTCAAAAAACATGAAGCGAAAGCCATCCATTGAGAAGAAAAGTTCATTTATTGTCACTCATTCCTTCAAAAGCGTTATTACCGGCTTTAATTGGATTTATAATCTCATTATTGATTTTAAGTTGAATTTTCTTATAATTTTGGTGAAAACAGAATATAATTGAATCTTTGCCTCGAGAAACGTTACACGAAAGCCATCCATTGACAAGAAAGTTTATTTATAGTCACTCATGCCTTCAAAAGCCTTATTACTCGCTTTAAATACTTTTACAGTCTCATTATTGATTTTAAGTTGAATATTCTTACATTTTTGGTTAAGAAAGATTATAATTGAATGTTTGCCTTAGGAAACGTGAAGCGAAAGCCATATACTGACAAGAAAAGTTTATTTATTGTCACTCATGACTTCGAAAGCGTTATTACTCGCTTTAAATGGTTTTATATTCTCATTATTGATTTTAAGTTGAGTTTTTTTATATTTTTGGTAAAACAGAATATAATTGAATGTTTGCCTCGGGAAACGTGAAGCGAAAGCCATCCATCGACAAGAAAAGTTCATTTATAGTCACTCATACCTTCGAAAGCTTTATTGCCCGCTTTAAATGATTTTATAGTCTCATTATTGATTTTAAGTTGAATTTTCTTACTTTTTTTGTTAAAACAGATTATAATTGGATGTTTGCCTCAGAAAATGTGAACCGAAAGCCATCCATTGCCAAGAAAAGTTCATTTATTGTAAACCATGCCTTCGAAAGCATTATTACTGGCTTTAAATGGATTTATAATCTCATTATTGATTTTAAGTTGAATTTTCTTACAATTTTGGTTAAAACAAAATATGATTGACTGTTTGCCGCGAGAAACGTGACGCAAAAGCCATCCATTGACAAGAAAAGTTTATTTATAGTCACTTATGCCTTCGAAAGCCTTATTACTCGCTTTAAATGCTTTTATAGTCTCAATATTGATTTTAAGTTGAATTCTCTTACATTTTTGGTTAAAACAGATTATAATTGAATGGTTGTTTCGGAAAACGTGAAGCGAAATCCTTTCATTGAGACGAAAAGTTCATTTATTGTCACTCGTGCCTTCGAAAGCGTTACTACTGGCTTTAAATCGATTTATAATCTCATTATTGATTTTACGTTGAATTTCCTTATAATTTTGGTGAAAACAGAATATAATTGAATGCTTGCCTCGAGAAAAGTGATGCGAAAGCCATCAAATGACAAGAAAAGTTTATTTATAGTCACTCAAGCCTTCGGAAGCCTTATTACTTGCTTCAAATACTTTTATAGTCTCATTATTGATTTTAAGTTGAATATTCTTACATTTTTGGTTAAGAAAGATTATAATTAAATGTTTGCCTCGGGAAACATGAAGCGCAAGCCATTTATTGACAAGAAAAGTTCATCTATAGTCATTCATTCCTTTGAAAGCGTTATTATTGGTTTTAAATGGATTTATAATCTCATTATTGATTTTAAATTGAATTTTCTTATAATTTTGGTTAAAACAGAATATAATTGAATGTTTGCCCAAAGAAACGTGATGCGAAATCCATCCATTGACAACAAAAGCTTATTTATATTCACTCATGCCTTCGGAAGCTTATTACTCGCTTTATATGCTTTTATAGTCTCAATATTGATTTTAAGTTGAATTTTCTTACAGTTTTAATTAAAACAGATTATAATTGAATGTTTACCTCAAAAAACATGAAGCGAAAGCCATCCATTGAGAAGAAAAGTTCATTTATTGTCACTCATTCCTTCAAAAGCGTTATTACCGGCTTTAATTGGATTTATAACCTCATTATTGATTTTAAATTGAATTTTCTTATAATTTTGGTGAAAACAGAATATAATTGAATCTTTGCCTCGAGAAACGTTACACGAAAGCCATCCATTGACAAGAAAGTTTATTTATAGTCACTCATGCCTTCAAAAGCCTTATTACTCGCTTTAAATACTTTTATAGTCTCATTATTGATTTTAAGTTGAATATTCTTACATTTTTGGTTAAGAAAGATTATAATTGAATGTTTGCCTCGGGAAACATGAAGCCAAAGCCATTTATTGACAAGAAAAGTTCATTTATAGTCACTCATTCCTTTGAAAGCGTTATTATTGGTTTTAAATGGATTTATAATCTCATTATTGATTTTAAGTTGAATTTTCTTATAATTTTGGTTAAAACAGAATATAATTGAATGTTTGCCTCGAGAAACGTGAAGCGAAAGCCATCCATTGACAACAAAAGTTTATTTATAGTCACTCATGCCTTCGGAAGCCTTATTACTCGCTTTAAATGCTTTCATAGTCTAAAAATTGATTTTAAGTTGAATTTTCTTATATTTTTCATTAAAACAGATTATAATTGAATGTTTGCCTCAAAAAACATAAAGCGAAACCCATCTATTGAGAAGAAAAGCTCATTTATTGTCACTCCTGCCTTCGAAAGCTTTATTACTGGCTTTAAATGGATTTATAATCTCATTATTGATTTTAAGTTGAATTTTCTTATAATTTTGGTTAAAACAGAATATAATTGAATGTTTGCCTCGAGAAACGTGAAGCGAAAGCCATCCATTGAAAACAAAAGTTTATTTATAGTCACTCATGCCTTCGAAAGCCTTATTACTCGCTTTAAATACTTTTATAGTCTCATTTATTGATTTTAAGTTGAATATTCTTACATTTTTGGTTAAAATAGATTATAATTGAATGTTTGCCTCGGGAAACGTGAAGCGAAAGCCATATACTGACAAGAAAAGTTTATTTATTGTCACTCATGACTTCGAAAGCGTTATTACTTGCTTTAAATGGTTTTATATTCTCATTATTGATTTTAAGTTGAGTTTTCTTATATTTTGGGTAAAACAGAATATAATTGAATGTTTGCCTCGGGAAACGTGAAGCGAAAGCCATCCATCGACAAGAAAAGTTCATTTATAGTCACTCATACCTTCGGAAGCTTTATTGCCCGCTTTAAATGATTTTATAGTCTCATTGTTGATTTTAAGTTGAATTTTCTTACTTTTTTTGTTAAAACAGATTATAATTGGATGTTTGCCTCAGAAAATGTGAAGCGAAAGCCATCCATTGCCAAGAAAAGTTCATTTATTGTAAACCATGCCTTCGAAAGCATTATTACTGGCTTTAAATGGATTTATAATCTCATTATTGATTTTAAGTTGAATTTTCTTACAATTTTGGTTAAAACAAAATATGATTGACTGTTTGCCGCGAAAAACGTGACGCCAAAGCCATCCATTGACAAGAAAAGTTTATTTATAGTCACTTATGCCTTCGAAAGCCTTATTACTCGCTTTAAATGCTTTTATAGTCTCAATATTGATTTTAAGTTGAAATCTCTTACATTTTTGGTTAAAACGAATTATAATTGAATGGTTCCTTTGGAAAACGTGAAGCGAAATCCTTCCATTGGGAAGGAAAGTTCATTTATTGTCACCCGTGCCTTCGAAAGCGTTACTACTGGCTTTAAATGGATTTATAATCTCATTATTGATTTTAAGTTGAATTTTCTTATAATTTTGGTGAAAACAGAATATAATTGAATGTTTGCCTCGAGAACCGTGATGCGAAAGCCATCCAATGACAAGAAAAGTTTATTTATAGTCACTCATGCCTTCGGAAGCCTTATTACTTGCTCGAAATACTTTTATAGTCTCATTATTGATTTTAAGTTGAATATTCTTACATTTTTGATTAGGAAAGATTATAATTGAATGTTTGCCTCAGGAAACATGAAGCGAAAGCCATTTATTGACAAGAAAAGTTCATTTATAGTCACTCATTCCTTTGAAAGCGTTATTATTGGTTTTAAATGGATTTATAATCTCATTATTGATTTTAAGTTGAATTTTCTTATAATTTTGGTTAAAACAGAATATAATTGAATGTTTGCCTTGAGAAACGTGAGGCGAAATCCATCCATAGACAACAAAAGCTTATTTATATTCACTCATGCCATCGGAAGCTTATTACTCGCTTTATATGCTTTTATAGTCTCAATATTGATTTTAAGTTGAATTTTCTTACAGTTTTCATTAAAATAGATTATAATTGAATGTTTTCCTCAAAAAACATGAAGCGAAAGCCATCCATTGAGAAGAAAAGTTCATTTATTGTCACTCATGCCTTCAAAAGCGTTATTACTGGCTTTAATTGGATTTATAATCTCATTATTGATTTTAAGTTGAGTTTTCCTATAATTTTTGTGAAAACAGAATATAATTGAATGTTTGCCTCGAAAAACGTGACACGAAAGCCATCCATTGACAAGACAGTTTATTTATAGTCACTCATGCCTTCAAAAGCCTTATTACTCGCTTTAAATACTTTTATAGTCTCATTATTGATTTTAAGTTGAATATTCTTACATTTTTGGTTAAGAAAGATTATAATTGAATGTTTGCCTCCGGAAACATGAAGCGAAAGCCATTTATTGACAAGAAAAGTTCATTTATAGTCACTCATTCCTTTGAAAGCGTTATTATTGGTTTTAAATTGATTTATAATCTCATTATTGATTTTAAGTTGAATTTTCTTATAATTTTGGTTAAAACAGAATATAATTGAATGTTTGCCTCGAGAAACGTGACGCGAAAGCCATCCATTGACAACAAAAGTTTATTTATAGTCACTCATGCCTTCGGAAGCCTTATTACTCGCTTTAAATGCTTTTATAGTCTCAAAATTGATTTTAAGTTGAATTTTCTTACAGTTTTCATTAAAACAGATTATAATTGAATGTTTGCCTCAAAAAACATGAAGCAAAACCCATCCATTGAGAAGAAAAGTTCATTTATTGTCACTCCTGCCTTCGAAAGCTTTATTGCTGGCTTTAAATGGATTTGTAATCTCATTATTGATTTTAAGTTGAATTTTCTTATAATTTTGGTTAAAACAGAATATAATTGAATGTTTGCCTCGAGAAACGTGAAGCGAAAACCATCCATTGAAAACAAAAGTTTATTTATAGTCACTCATGCCTTCGGAAGCCTTATTACTCGCTTTAAATACTTTTATAGCCTCATTTATTGATTTTAAGTTGAATATTCTTACATTTTTGGTTAAAATAGATTATAATTGAATGTTTGCCTCGGGAAACGTGAAGGAAAGCCATATACTGACAAGAAAAGTTTATTTATTGTCACTCATGACTTCGAAAACGTTATTACTCGCTTTAAATGGTTTTATATTCTCATTATTGATTTTAAGTTGCGTTTTCTTATATTTTTGGTAAAGAAGAATATAAATGAATGTTTGCCTCGGGAAACGTGAAGCGAAAGCCATCCATCGACAAGAAAAGTTCATTTATAGTCACTCATACCTTAGGAAGCTTTATTGCCCGCTTTAAATGATTTTATAATCTCATTATTGATTTTAAGTTGAATTTTCTTACATTTTTTGTTAAAACAGATTATAATTGGATTTTGCCTCAGTAAATATGAAGCGAAAGCCATCCGTTGCCAAGAAAAGTTCATTTATTGTAAACCATGCCTTCGAAAGCATTATTACTGGCTTTAAATGGATTTATAATCTCATTATTGATTTTAAGTTGAATTTTCTTACAATTTTGGTTAAAACAAAATATAATTGACTGTTTGCCGCGAGAAACGTGACGCAAAAGCCATCCATTGACAAGAAAAGTTTATTTATAGTCACTTATGCCTTCGAAAGCCTTATTACTCGCTTTAAATGCTTTTATAGTCTCAATATTGATTTTAAGTTGAAATCTCTTACATTTTTGGTTAAAACAGATTATAATTGAATGGTTCCTTTGGAAAACGTGAAGCGAAATCCTTCCATTGGGAAGGAAAGTTCATTTATTGTCACTCGTGCCTTTGAAAGCGTTACTACTGGCTTTAAATGGATTTATAATCTCATTATTGATTTTAAGTTGAATTTTCTTATAATTTTGGTGAAAACAGAATATAATTGAACGTTTGCCTCGAGAAACGTGACGCGAAAGCCATCCAATGACAAGAAAAGTTTATTTATAGTCACTCATGCCTTCGAAAGCCTTATTACTTGCTTGAAATACTTTTATAGTCTCATTATTGATTTTAAGTTGAATATTCTTACATTTCTTATTAAGAAAGATTATAATTGAATGTTTGCCTCAGGAAACATGAAGCGAAAGCCATTTATTGACAAGAAAAGTTCATTTATAGTCACTCATTCCTTTGAAAGCGTTATTATTAGTTTTAAATGGATTTATAATCTCATTATTGATTTTAAGTTGAATTTTCTTATAATTTTGGTTAAAATAGTATATAATTGAATGTTTGCCTTGAGAAACGTGATGCGAAATCCATCCATCGACAACAAAAGCTTATTTATATTCACTCATGCCATCAGAAGCTTATTACTCACTTTATATGCTTTTATAGTCTCAATATTGATTTTAAGTTGAATTTTCTTACAGTTTTCATTAAAACAGATTATAATTGAATGTTATCCTCAAAAAACATGAAGCGAAAGCCATCCATTGAGAAGAAAAGTTCATTTATTGTCACTCATGCCTTCAAAAGCGTTATTACTGGCTTTAATTGGATTTATAATCTCGTTATTGATTTTAAGTTGAATTTTCCTATAATTTTTGTGAAAACAGAATATAATTGAATGTTTGACTCGAGAAACGTGACGCGAAAGCCATCCAATGACAAGAAAAGTTTATTTATAGTCACTCATGCCTTCGAAAGCCTTATTACTTGCTTGAAATACTTTTATAATCTCATTATTAATTTTAAGTTCAATATTCTTACATTTTTGATTAAGAAAGATTATAATTGAATATTTGCCTCAGGAAACATGAAGCGAAAGCCATTTATTGACAAGAAAAGTTCATTTATAGTCACTCATTCCTTTGAAAGCGTTATTATTGGTTTTAAATGGATTTATAATCTCATTATTGATTTTATTTATTGTCACTCAAACCTTCGAAAGCGTTATTACTCGCTTTAAACGGTTTTATATACTCATTATTGATTTTAAGTTGAGTTTTCTTATATTTTTTGTAAAACAGAATATAATTGAATGTTTGCCTCAGGAAACGTGAAGCGAAAGCCATCCATCGACAAGAAAAGTTCATTTATAGTCACTCATACCTTCGGAAGCCTTATTGCCCGCTTTAAATGGTTTTATAGTCTCATTATTGACTTTAAGTTGAATTTTCATACATTTTTTGTTAAAACAGATTATAATTGGACGTTTGCCTCAGAAAACGCGAAGCGAAAGCCATCCATTGCCAAGAAAAGTTCATTTATTGTCAACCATGCCTTCGAAAGCATTATTACTGTCTTTAAATGGATTTATAATCTCATTATTGATTTTAACTTGAATTTTCTTACAATTTTGGTTAAAAGAAAATATAATTGACTGTTTGCCACGAGAAACGTGACGCGAAAGCCATCCATTGACAAGAAAAGTTTATTTATAGTCACTTATGCCTTCGAAAACCTTATTACTCGCTTTAAATGCTTTTATAGTCTCACTATTGATTTTAACTTGAATTCTCTTACATTTTTGGTTAAAACAGATTATAATTGAATGGTTGTTTTAGAAAATGTGAAGTGAAATCCTTCTATTGAGAGGAAAAGTTCATTTATTGTCACTCGTGCCTTCGAAAGCGTTACTACTGGCTTTAAATGGATTTATAATCTCATTATTGATTTTAAGTTGAATTTTCTTATAATTTCAATGAAAACAGAATATTATTGAATGTTTGCCTCGAGAAACGTGACGCGAAAGCCATCCAATGACAATAAAAGTTTATTTATAGTCACTCATGCCTTCAGAAGCCTTATTACTCGCTTTAAATGCTTTTATAGTCTCAAAATTGATTTTAAGTTGAATTTTCTTACATTTTTCATTAAAACAGATTATAATTGAAAGTTTGCCTCAAAAAACATGAAGCGAAACCCATCCATTGAGAAGAAAAGTTCATTTATTGTCACTCCTGCCTTCGAAAGCGTTATTACTGGCTTTAAATGGATTTATAATCTCATTATTGATTTTAAGTTGAATTGTTTTATAATTTTTGTTAAAACAGAATGTAATTGAATTTTTGCCTCGAGAAACGTGACGCGAAAGCCATCCATTGACAAGAAAAGTTTATTTATAGTCACTCATGCCTTCAGAAGCCTTATTACTCGCTTTAAATACTTTTATAGTCTCATTATTGATTTTAAGTTGAATATTCTTACATTTTTTGTTAACAAAGATTATAATTGAATATTTGCCTCGGAAAACGTGAAGCGAAAGCTATCTATTGACAAGAAAAGTTCATTTATAGTCACTCATTCCTTTGAAAACGTTATTATTGGTTTTAAATGGATTTATAAACTCATTATTGATTTTAAGTTGAATTTTTTTATAATTTTGGTTAAAACAAAATATAATTGAATGTTTGCCTTGAGAAACGTGATGCAAAATCCATCCATTGACAACAAAAGCTTATTTATAGTCACTCATGCCTTCAGAAGCCTTATTACTCGCTTTAAATGCTTTTATAGTCTCAAAATTGATTTTAAGTTGAATTTTCTTACATTTTTCATTAAAACAGATTATAATTGAATGTTTTCCTCAAAAAAAATGAAGCGAAAGCCATCCATTGAGAAGAAAAGTTCGTTTATTGTCACTCATGCTTTAAAAAACGTTATTACTGGCTTTAAATGGATTTATAATCTCATTATTGATTTTAAGTTGAATTTTCTTACATTTTTTGTTAAAACAGATTATAATTGGATGTTTGCCTCAGAAAACGCGAAGCGAAAGCCATCCATTGCCACAAAAAGTTCATTTATTGTCAACCATGCCTTCGAAAGCATTATTACTGGCTTTAAATGGATTTATAATCTCATTATTGATTTTAAGTTTAATTTTCTTACAATTTTGGTTAAAACAAAATATAATTGACTGTTTTCCACGAGAAACGTGATGCGAAAGCCATCCATTGACAAGAAAAGTTTATTTATAGTCACTTATACCTTCGAAAGCCTTATTACTCGCTTTAAATGCTTTTATAGTCTCAATATTGATTTTAAGTTGAATTTGCCTACATTTTTGGTTAAAACAGATTATAATTGAATGGTTGTTTCGGAAAACGAGAAGCGAAATCCTTCCATTGAGAAGAAAAGTTCATTTATTGTCACTCGTGCCTTCGAAAGCGTTACTAATGGCTTTAAATGGATTTATAATCTCATTATTGATTTTAAGTTGAATTTTCTTATAATTTTATTGAAAACAGAATATAATTGAATGTTTGCCTCGACAAACGTGATGCGAAAGCCATCCAATGACAACAAAAGTTTATTTATAGTCACTCATGCCTTCAGAAGCCTTATTACTTGCTTGAAATACTTTTATAGTCTCATTATTGATTTGAAGTTGAATATTCTTACATTTTTGGTTAAGAAAGATTATAATTGAATGTTTACCTCGGGAAACATGAAGCGAAAGCCATTTATTGACAAGAAAAGTACATTTATAGTCACTCATTCCTTTGAAAGCGTTATTATTGGTTTTAAATGGATTTATAATCTCATTATTGATTTTAAGTTAAATTTTCTTATAATTTTGGTTAAAACATAATATAATTGAATGTTTGCCTTGAGAAACGTGATGCGAAATCCATCCATTGACAACAAAAGCTTATTTATATTCACTCATGCCTTCGGAAGCTTATTACTCGCTTTATATGCTTTTATAGTCTCAATATTGATTTTAAGTTGAATTTTCTTACAGTTTTCATTAAAACAGATTATGATTGAATGTTTTCCTCAAAAAACATGAAGCGAAAGCCATCCATTGAGAAGAAAAGTTCATTTATTGTCACTCATGCCTTCAAAAGCGTTATTACTGGCTTTAAATGGATTTATAATCTCATTATTGATTTTAAGTTGAATTTTCTTATAATTTTGGTGGAAACAGAATATAATTGAATGTTTGCCTCGAGAAACGTGACACGAAAGCCATCCATTGACAAGAACGTTTATTTATAGTCACTCATGCCTTCGAAAGCCTTATTACTTGCTTTAAATACTTTTATAGTCTCATTATTGATTTTAAGTTGAATATTCTTACATTTTTGGTTAAGAAAGATTATAATTGAATGTTTGCCTCGGGAAACATGAAGCGAAAGCTATTTATTGACAAGAAAAGTTCATTTATAGTCACTCATTCCTTTGAAAGTGTTATTATTGGTTTTAAATGGATTTATAATCTCATTATTGATTTTAAGTTGAATTTTCTTATATATTTGGTTAAAACAGAATATAATTGAATGTTTGCCTCGAGAAACGTGACGCGAAAGCCATCCATTGACAACAAAAGTTTATTTATAGTCACTCATGCCTTCGGAAGCCTTATTACTCGCTTTAAATGCTTTTATAGTCTCAAAATTGATTTTAAGTTGAATTTTCTTACATTTTTCATTAAAACAGATTATATATGAACGTTTGCCTCAAAAAACATGAATCGAAACCCATCCATTGAGAAGAAAAGTTCAATTATTGTCACTTCTGCCTTCGAAAGCGTTATTGCTGGCTGTAAATGGATTTATAATCTCATTATTGATTTTAAGTTGAATTTTCTTATAATTTTGGTTAACACAGAATATAATTGAATGTTTACCTCGAGAAACGTGACGCGAAAGCCATCCATTGACAAAAAAAGTTTATTTATAGTCACTCATGCCTTCGGAAGCCTTATTACTTGCTTTAAATACTTTTATAGTCTCATTTACTGATTTTAAGTTGAATATTCTTACATTTTTTGTTAAAATAGATTATAATTGAATGTTTGCCTTGGGAAACGTGAAGCGAAAGCCACCCACTGACAAGAAAAGTTTATTTATTGTCACTCATGCCTTCGAAAGCGTTATTACTCACTTTAAATGGTTTTATATTCTCATTATTGATTTTAAGTCGATTTTTCTTATATTTTTAGTAAAACAAAATATTATTGAATGTTTGCCTCGGAAAACATCAAGCAAAAGCCATCCGTCGACAAGAAAAGTTCATTTATAGCCACTCATACCTTCGGAAGCCTTATTGCCCGCTTTAAATGGTTTTATAGTCTCATTATTGATTTTAAGTTGAATTTTCTTACATTTTTTGTTAAAACAGATTATAATTGGATCTTTGCCTCAGAAAATGTGAAGCGAAAGCCATCCATTGCCAAGAAAAGTTCATTTATTGTCAACCATGCCTTCGAAAGCATTATTACTGGCTTTAAATGGATTTATAATCTCATTATTGATTTTAAGTTGAATTTTCTTATAATTTTGGCTAAAACAAAATATAATTGACTGTTTGCCACGAGAAACGTGACGCGAAAGCCATCCATTGACAAGAAAAGTTTATTTATAGTCACTTATACCTTCGAAAGCCTTATTACTCGCTTTAAATGCTTTTATAGTCTCAATATTGATTTTAAGTTGAATTCGCTTACATTTTTGGTTAAAACAGAATATAATTGCATCGTTGTGTCCAAAAACGTGAAGCGAAAGCCTACCATTGAGAAGAAAAGTTCATTTATTGTGACTCGTGCCTTCGAAAGCGTTACTACTGGCTTTAAATGGATTTATAATCTCATTATTGATTTTAAGTTGAATTTTCTTATAATCTTGGTGAATACAAAATATAATTGAATGTTTACCTCGAGAAACGTGACGCGAAAGCCATCCATTGACAAGAAAAGTTTATTTATAGTCACTTATGCCTTCGAAAGCCTTATTACTCGCTTTAAATGCTTTTATAGTCTCAATATTGATTTTAAGTTGAATTCTCTTACATTTTTGGTTAAAACAGATTATAATTGAATGGTTGTTTCGAAAAACGTGAAGCGAAATCCTTCCATTGAGAAGAAAAGTTCATTTATTGTGACTCGTGCCTTCGAAAGCGTTACTACTGGCTTTAAATTGATTTATAATCTCATTATTGATTTTAAGTTGAATTTTCTTATAATTTTGGTAAAAACAGAATATAATTGAATGTTTGCCTCAAGAAACGTGACGCGAAAGCCATCCAATGACAAGAAAAGTTTATTTATAGTCACTCATGCCTTCGGAAGCCTTATTACTCGATTTAAATGCTTTTATAGTCTCAAAATTGATTTTAAGTTGAATTTTCTTACATTTTTCATTAAAACAGATTATAATTGAATGTTTGCCTCAAAAAACATGAAGCGAAACCCATCCATTGAGAAGAAAAGTTCATTTATTGTCACTCCTCCCTTCGAAAGCGTTATTACTGGCTTTAAATGGATTTATAATCTCATTATTGATTTCAAGTTGACTTTTCTTATAATTTTGGTTAAAATAGAATATAATTGAATGTTTACCTCGAGAAACGTGACGCGAAAGCCATCCATTAACAACAAAAGTTTATTTATAGTTACTCATGCCTTCGGAAGCCTTATTATTCGCTTTAAATACTTTTATAGTCTCATTATTGATTTTAAGTTGAAGATTCTTACATTGTTGGTTAACAAAGATTATAATTGATTGTTTGCCTCGGGAAACATGAAGCGAAAGCCATTTATTGACAAGAAAAGTTCATTTATAGTCACTCATTCCTTTGAAAACGTTATTATTGGTTTTAAATGGATTTATAATCTCATTATTGATTTTAAGTTGAATTTTCTTATAATTTTGGTTAAAACAGAATATAATTGAATGTTTGCCTTGAGAAACGTGATGCAAAATCCATCCATTGACAACAAAAGCCTATTTATAGTCACTCATGCCTTCGGAAGCCTTATTACTCGCTTTAAATGCTTTTAGAGTCTCAAAATTGATTTTAAGTTGAATTTTCTTACATTTTTCATTAAAACAGATTATAATTGAATGTTTTCCTCAAAAAACATGAAGCGAAAGCCATCCATTGAGAAGAAAAGTTCATTTATTGTCACTCATGCTTTAAAAAGCGTTATTACTGGCTTTAAATGGATTTATAATCTCATTATTGATTTTAAGTTGAATTTTCTTACATTTTTTGTTAAAACAGATTATAATTGGATGTTTGCCTCAGAAAAAGCAAAGCGAAAGCCATCCATTGCCAAGAAAAGTTCATTTATTGTCACTCATGCGTTCGAAAGCCTTACTACTGGCTTTAAATGGATTTATAATCTCATTATTGATTTTAAGTTGAATTTTCTTATAATTTTGGTGAAAACAGAATATAATTGAATTTTTTCCTCGAGAAACCTGATGCGAAAGCCATCCAATGAGAAGAAAAGTTTATTTATAGTCACTCAGGCCTTTGAAAGCCTTATTACTCGCTTTAAATACTTTTATAGTCTCATGATTGATTTTAAGTTGAATATTCTTACATTTTTGGTTTACAAAGATTATAATTGAATGGTTGCCTCGGGAAACATGAAGCGAAAGCCATTTATTGATAAGAAAAGTTCATTTATAGTCATTCATTCCTATGAAAACCTTATTATTGGTTTTAAATGGATTTATAATCTCATTATTGATTTTAAGTTGAATTTTCTTATAATTTTGGTTAAAACAGAATATAATTGAATGTTTCCCTTGAGAAACGTGACACGAAAGCCATCCATTGACAACAAAAGTTTATTTATAGTCACTCATTGTAAAACCCAACCCTATAAATACATGTCATGACATACATGCACTGAGTAGCATGTTATTATGCTAGGAAAGCACATAAGAAAAGACGAAACCCGATATCGTACCTAAAGGTACACTTGAGTTGATTTAAACTCGAACTAGTTCAAATAGGAATTGTAGGATGAAATTTAATATTTTATAGTCCAGGAATGACTAAAAATGATTGTTCGGAGTTCGAGGGTTCATTTGGGGTAAAATTAGAAATTTTGATATTCAAGGGCAAAATCGTTATTTTACCACCTAAGATAATAATTTGATCATGGAGTGAAATTTTTGACCAAGATTAACTATTTGGAGTATAATTTAATGATATGAAGTGAAAAAGTTTAATTCTGGTATTTTTGGAGTGTAGGGGCAAAAATCGTAATTTTGCCACCCACGGACAAAATTTGAGATTTTGAGAGAATTTAGATCAAATTTGACAAATTGGAGAATGGTATGAGTATAAGGGATGAAAAATATGTCTATGGGCAATTTTTCAATTTTTGGGGCAAAAATGTAATTTTTGACTTTTACAGGGGTAAAAGTGTAAATTTCAAAAATTACTCCACCGAGACTTTGGATGAGTCTGAGAATTTTATCTAAGCTATGAATATATGAGACAAGTGTATGGTGAAAATTTGGAAACAAATGGATGAAATTTTAAAAATGGGCCAATGGGAAAGTGACATGTGGCATTTTTAATGAAATAATATTATTTTAATGAAAAGTCAGCCCATTTAAACCCAAATTTTGAGTGCTGGCCGGCCATAAGGAAGAAAAAGAGAGGAAATAGAGAGGAAAGGAAGAAGAAAAGAAAAACCAAAGAGAAACAAGAAAATTCAAAGAGAAATTCGCGGTTTTCGACCGTTTACGCGTCTAACGGTAAGATTTTTCGATTTTAGCTTGATTTCTACCTTTCCTATGTCTTTATTTCCATTTAGCATGCCTGAGGAGAGAGATCAAAAAGTGATATCAAGGGCTGGACGAAATTCTGGGAGAGAGAAATTGAAATTTTTAGGTTTTGATTTTTAGTTAAATTGATAGTTTTAGTTAGTTAAATGTGTTTAGAAATTAAATTGGGCAAGAAATCATTAAATTTTCACAATACCCACTCTTGGCTGGATGCTCAATGCTGTACAATGATGATGAATTGATTTTATTCTAAGGGAAATGAAGAGAAAATGATGAAAAACGATTAAACGTGATAGAAAAACAAAGTAGAAAATTAACCGAGTTAATGTCCCATTTTTGGCCGAATTTTCCAAGGAAGGGAGTGAGCTGATTTTGTTGTTTTTAGAAGGTTATTGGCTGATATTTAATGGTTAGAAATGTTGGAGAGAGAATGGGATGATTTAGAGCTAAAATGGAGCGCGTTAGCAATTTATCGGGCAAAGTGCCAAAAATAGGTTAATACCGCATTTAAGCCGTTTTAGGCTATTGCATTTCATACCATGCATTAGTATAGGATTTAAGTTAATTATATAGTGATTTAGCATCAATGTGATGAATTGTGTAAATTTTTATAATGTGTCTAGGAGGAGAGCCTTCCGGAAAAGGCAAAGAAGTCGTACCCGACAAGTAGTGATCGGGGTGCTTAGAAAGCTTTTAGTTTGTACAAACGGTGAGTAAACTTATTATTATTGTAAATTATCTAGAGTTTATTTTTAAATGCCCTTTATGTATTTTATGAAATGAGAACGAGATTAAAACGGGATTTTTAATGTTTTAGGAATAAATGTGACAGATAAAAATATATTGTATTGATTATGAAATTGAGTAATTGGAGGCTGCAAACTGACTTGAAAAATATATTTTACTAGGAATGGCTTATGAGAAATGAGTATATCTGGCTATATTTTGTGAGTGCATTTGGGAAATTTATGTAAGTTGATTTTACTATGCAGGCTGGATAAATAAATAAAAGCCACATTATACTGTCGAAATTTTATTAAAATTGGTGGGTTAGTCATTGCAGTGACGGGTTTCCGTGGACTGCCTATTAGAGGGGCATGGTAAATCCAGTTATATAGTTACTCCGGTTGTAGAGGCGAGGAGGGTAACTCTTGGGGTAGTATTAGAGCTCACTTCACGTCGAACCCCCACGTGAATGTGTAACTCGGCCAAAGCCAAGGAACGACTGGTTTTAAAAATAAAAATGTGTTTCACGTGTGAATATTTTAACACCCTTGGCGGACTCGGTTAGATGCCTCGGCCAAGGTATCCCCGAGGATTAGTTTTGGCTTGAGCCTTGTTTTAATAAAAGACATAAGCCTTAACAACTATTTTGGTAAATTACAAATATTTTATGATTTAAGAAATAAATTGAAAACATTATGAAATGGGTTGAAATTTGTTGTTTAAACTTGCCTCCATTTTACTCGCCTTTAGATATTTATGATAATGTCTGTTTACTCATTGGGATTGCAAAATCTCACCCAACTCCTTTCCACCCATTTCAGGTTCAGTATAGACTGTAGATAGCTGATCTCATCGAGGACTACCATTGGATCTGCATTTTCCAAATCGTAGGTTCACAGTCCTCTTTACTTTTGTTTATTCGGGGGCCCTCTTCTTATTGTAAATTAAATTAAATATTTTGGCTTACTGTATTTCAGTATGTATAAATTTATTTAGCTTTTACGCTATAAAAATTATTCACGTATAACTCTATAAATATTGTTTTATAAGAAAATAGAATATTTCCCTTAATATTTCTTTTATTTTCTTATTATATTCAAATAACCGTAATTTCGTTTTAAATGAAGATTTTAGACTTTTAAACTCATTTTGAATATGAATTATGTATTTTGTACTTGTATATTACGTTTTAGCTAGTTTTGAAATTTTTGAGAAAAAAATGACCAAAATACCCCTGTGTGGCAAAAATTTTATTTTGATTGTTTTTGATCTAAAATAGTATATATTCTCTAAAAACTCGATATTTAACAATGATTGCTCACAGGAAAGGAAAGAAACCGATATGTAAGCCTTGCGAGGTTCCGGTTGGCATTCTGGATAATGAGTGTCAATCGGGACGTCGCGACGATTATCATGGGCCTGAGGGAGGTTCCGGGTCGTGACACTGATGCCTTCAGAAGCCTTATTACTCGCTTTCAATACTTTTATAGTCTCATTATTTGATTTTAAGTTGAATATTCTTACATTTTTGGTTAAAATAGATTATAATTGAATGTGTTGCCTCGGGAAACGTGAAGCGAAAGCCATCTATAGAGAAGAAAGGTTTATTTATTGTCACTCAAGCCTTCGAAAGCGTTATTACAAGCTTTAAATGGTTTTATATACTAATTATTGATTTTAAGTTGAGTTTTCTTATATTTTTTGTAAAACAAAATATAACTGAATGTTTGCCTCAGGAAACGTGAAGCGAAAGCCATCCATCGACAAGAAAAGTTCATTTATAGTCACTCATACCTTCGGAAGCCTTATTGCCCGCTTTAAATGGTTTTATAGTCTCATTATTGATTTTAAGTTGAATTTTCTTACATTTTTTGTTAAAACAGATTATAATTGGATGTTTGCCTCAGAAAACGCGAAGCGAAAGCCACCCATTGCCAAGAAAAGTTCATTTATTGTCAACCATGCCTTCGAAAGCATTATTACTGGCTTTAAATGGATTTATAATCTCATTATTGATTTTAAGTTGAATTTTCTTACAATTTTGGTTAAAACAAAATATAATTGACTGTTTGCCACGAGAAACGTGACGCGAAAGCCATCCATTGACAAGAAAAGTTTATTTATAGTCACTTATGCCTTCGAAAGCCTTATTACTCGCTTTAAATGCTTTTATAGTCTCAATATTGATTTTAAGTTGAATTCTCTTACATTTTTGGTTAAAACAGATTATAATTGAATTGTTGTTTCGAAAAACGTGAAGCGAAATCCTTCCATTGAGAAGAAAAGTTCATTTATTGTCACTCGTGCCTTCGAAAGCGTTACTACTGGCTTTAAATGGATTTATAATCTCACTATTGATTTTAAGTTGAATTTTCTTATAATTTTGGTGAAAACAGAATATAATTGAATGTTTGCCTCGAGAAACGTGACACCAAAGCCATCCATTAGCAAGAAAGTTTATTTATAGTCACTCATGCCTTCAGAAGCCTTATTACTCGCTTTAAATGCTTTTATAGTCTCAAAATTGATTTTAAGTTGAATTTTCTTACATTTTTCATTAAAACAGATTATAATTGAATGTTTGCCTCAAAAAAGATGAAGCGAAACCCATCCATCGAGAAGAAAAGTTCATTTATTGTCACTCCTGCCTTCGAAAGCATTATTACTGGCTTTAAATGGATTTATAATCTCATTATAGATTTTAAGTTGAATTTTCTTATAATTTTGGTTAAAACAGAATATAATTGAATGTTTGCCTCGAGAAACGTGACACGGAAGCCATCCATTGGCAACAAAAGTTTATTTATAGTCACTCATGCCTTCAGAAGCCTTATTATTCGCTTTAAATACTTTTATAGTCTCATTATTGATTTTAAGTTGAATATTCTTACATTTTTAGTTAACAAAGATTATAATTGATTGTTTGCCTCGGGAAACATGAAGCGAAAGCCATTTATTGACAAGAAAAGTTCATTTATAGTCACTCATTCCTTTGAAAACGTTATTATTTGTTTTAAATGGATTTATAATCTCATTATTGATTTTAAGTTGAATTTTCTTATAATTTTAGTTAAAACAGAATATAATTGAATATTTGCCCCGAGAAACGTGACGCGAAAGCCATCCATTGACAACAAAAGTTTATTTATAGTCACTCATGCCTTCGGAAGCCTTATTACTCGCTTTAAATACTTTTATAGTCTCATTTATTGATTTTAAGTTGAATATTCTTGCATTTTTGGTTAAAGCATATTATAATTTAATGTTTGTCTCGAGAAACGTGAAGCGAAAGCCATCTATTGACAAGAAAGGTTTATTTACTGTCATTGATGCCTTCGAAAGCGTTATTACTCACTTTAAATGGATTTATATACTCATTATTCATTTTAAGTTGAGTTTTCTTATATTTTTTGTAAAACAGAATATAATTGAATGTTTGCCTCCGGAAACGTGAAGCGAAAGCCATCAATCGACAAGAAAAGTTCATTTATAGTCACTCATACCTTCGGAAGCCTTATTGCCCGTTTTCAATTGTTTTATAGTCTTATTATTGATTTTAAGTTGAATTTTCTTACATTTTTTGTTAAAACAGATTATAATTGGATGTTTGCCTAAGAAAACGCGAAACGAAAGCCATCCATTGCCAAGAAAAGTTCATTTATTGTCAACCATGCCTTCGAAAGCATTATTACTGGCTTTAAATGGATTTATAATCCCATTATTGATTTTAAGTTGAATTTTCTTACAATTTTGGTTAAAACAAAATATAATTGACTGTTTGCCACGAGAAACGTGACGCGAAAGCCATCCATTGACAATAAAAGTTTATTTATAGTCACTTATGCCTTCGAAAGCCTTATTACTCGCTTTAAATGCTTTTATAGTCTCAATATTGATTTTAAGTTGAATTCGCTTACATTTTTGGTTAAAACAGATTATAATTGAATGGTTGTTTCAGAAAACGTGAAGCGAAATCCTTCCACTGAGAGGAAAATTTCATTTATTATGACTCGTGCCTTCGAAAGCGTTACTACTGGCTTTAAATGGATTTATAATCCCATTATTGATTTTAAGTTAAATTTTCTTATAATTTTGGTGAAAACGGAATATAATTGAATGTTTGCCTCGAGAAACGTGACGCGAAAGCCATCCATTGACAAGAAAAGTTTATTTATAGTCACTCATGCCTTGGAAAGCCTTATTACTCGCTTTAAATACTTTTATAGTCTCATTCTTGATTTTAAGTTGAATATTCTTACATTTTTGGTTAACAAAGATTATAATTGAATGGTTGCCTCAGGAACCATGAAGCGAAAGCCATTTATTGACAAGAAAAGTTCATTTATAGTCATTCATTCCTTTGAAAACGTTATTATTGGTTTTAAATGGATTTATAATCTCATTATTGATTTTAAGTTGATATTTCTTATAATTTTGGTTAAAACAGAATGTAATTGAATGTTTTCCTTGAGAAACGTGATGCGAAATCCATCCATTGACAACAAAAGCTTATTTATAGTCACTCATGCCTTCGGAAGCCTTATTACTCGCTTTAAATACTTTTATAGTCTCATTATTTGGTTTTAAGTTGAATATTCTTACATTTTTGGTTAAAATAGATTATAATTGAATGGGTTACCTCGGGAAACGAAAAGCGAAAGCCATCTATAGACAAGAAAGGTTTATTTATTGTCACTCATGCCTTCGAAAGCGTTATTACTCGCTTGAAATGGTTTTATATACTCATTATTGATTTTAAGTTGAGTTTTCTTATATTTTTTGTAAAACAGAATATAATTGAATGTTTGCCTCAGGAAACGTGATGCGAAAGCCATCCATCGACAAGAAAAGTTCAGTTATAGTCACTCTTACCTTCGGAAGCCTTATTGCCCGCTTTCAATAGTTTTATAGTCTCATTATTGATTTTAAATTGAATTTTCTTACATTTTTTGTTAAAATAGATTATAATTGGATGTTTGCCTCAGAAAACGCGAAGCGAAAGCCATCCGTTGCCAAGAAAAGTTCATTTATTGTCAACCATGCCTTCGAAAGCATTATTACTAGCTTTAAATGGATTTATAATCTCATTATTGATTTTAAGTTGAATTTTCTTACAATTTTGGTTAAAACAAAATATAATTGACTGTTTGCCACGAGAAACGTGACGCGAAAGCCATCCATTGACAAGAAAAGTTTATTTATAGTCACTTATGCCTTCGAAAGCCTTATTACTCGCTCTAAATGCTTTTATAGTCTCAATATTGATTTTAAGTTGAATTCTCTAACATTTTTGGTTAAAACAGATTATAGTTGAATGGTTGTTCTGGAAAATGTGGTGTGAAATCCTTCCATTGAGAAGAAAAGTTCATTTATTGTCACTCGTGCTTTCGAAAGCGTTACTGCTGGCTTTAAATGGATTTATAATCTCATTATTGATTTTAAGTTGAATTTTTTTATAATTTTGGTTAAAACAGAATATAATTGAATGTTTACCTTGAGAAACGTGATGCAAAATCCATCCATCGACAATAAAAGCTTATTTATAGTCACTCATGCCCTCGGAAGCTTAATACTTGCTTTATATGCTTTTATAGTCTCAATATTGATTTTAAGTTGAATTTTCTTACAGTTTTCATTAAAACAGATTATAATTGAATGGTTTCCTCAAAAAACATGAAGCGAAAGCCATCCATTGAGAAGAAAAGTTCATTTATTGTCACTTATGCCTTCAAAAGCGTTATTACTGGCTTTAAATGGATTTATAATCTCATTATTGATTTTAAGTTGAATTTTCTTATAATTTTGGTGAAAAAAGAATATAATTGAATGTTTGCCTCGAGAAATGTGACACGAAAGCCATCCATTGACAAGAAAGTTTATTTATAGTCACTCATGCCTTCGAAAGCCTTATTACTCGCTTTAAATACTTTTATAGTCTCATTATTGATTTTAAGTTGAATATTCTTACATTTTTGGTTAAGAAAGATTATAATTGAATGTTTGCCTCGGGAAACATAAAGCGAAAGCCATTTATTTGCAATAAAAGTTCATTTATAGTCACTCATTCCTTTGAAAGCGTTATTATTGGTTTTAAATGGATTTATAATCTCATTATTGATTTTAAGTTGAATTTCGTTATAATTTTGGTTAAAACAGAATATAATTGAATGTTTGCCTCGAGAAACGTGACGCGAAAGCCATCCATTGACAACAAAAGTTTATTTATAGTCACTCATGCCTTCGAAAGCCTTTTTACTCGCTTTAAATGCTTTTATAGTCTCAAAATTGATTTTAAGTTGAATTTTCTTACATTTTTCATTAAAACAGATTATAATTGAATGTTTGCCTCAAAAAACATGAAGCGAAACCCATCCATTGAGAAGAAAAGTTCATTTATTGTCACTCCTGCCTTCGAAAGCGTTATTACTGGCTGTAAATGGATTTATAATCTCATTATTGATTTTAAGTTGAATTTTCTTATAATTTTGGTTAACCCAGAATATAATTGAATGTTTGCCTCTAGAAACGTGACGCGAAAGCCATCCATTGACAACGAAAGTTTATTTATAGTCACTCATGCCTTCGGAAGCCTTATTACTCGCTTTAAATACTTTTATAGTCTCATTTATTGATTTTAAGTTGAATATTCTTACATTTTTGGTTAAAATAGATTATAATTGAATGTTTCCCTCGGGAAACGTGATGCGAAAGCCATCCATTGACAAGAAAAGTTTATTTATAGTCACTTATACCTTCAAAAGCCTTATTATTCGCTTTAAATGCTTTTATAGTCTCAATATTGATTTTAAGTTGAATTCGCTTACATTTTTGGATAAAACAGATTATAATTGCATGGTTGTTTCCGAAAAAGTGAAGCGAAATCCTTCCATTGAGAAGAAAAGTTCATTTATTGTGACTCGTGCCTTCGAAAGCGTTACTACTGGCTTTAAATGGATTTATAATCTCATTATTGATTTTAAGTTGAATTTTCTTATAATTTTGGTGAATACAGAATATAATTAAATGTTTGCCTCGAGAAACGTGACGCGAAAGCCATCCATTGACAAGAAAAGTTTATTTATAGTCACTTATGCCTTCGAAAGCCTTGTTACTCGCTTTAAATGCTTTTATAGTCTCAATATTGATTTTAAGTTGAATTATCTTATATTTTTGGTTAAAACAGATTATAATTGAATTGTTGTTTTGGAAAACGTGATGCGAGATCCTTCCATTGAGAGGAAAAGTTCATTTATTATGACTCGTGCCTTCGAAAGCGTTACTACTGGCTTTAAATGGATTTATAATCCCATTATTGATTTTAAGTTGAATTTTCTTATAATTTTGATGAAAACGGAATATAATTGAATGTATGCCTCGAGAAACGTGACACGAAAGCCATCCATTGACAAGAAAAGTTTATTTATAGTCACTCATGCCTTCGAAAGCCTTATTACTTGCTTTAAATACTTTTATAGTCTTATTATTGATTTTAAGTAAAATATTCTTACATTTTTGGTTAACAAAGATTATAACTGAATGTTTGCCTCTGGAAACATGAAGCGAAAGCCATTTATTGACAAGAAAAGTTCATTTATAGTCACTCATTCCTTCGAAAACGTTATTATTGATTTTAAATGGATTTATAATCTCATTATTGATTTTAAGTTGAATTTTCTTATAATTTTGGTTAAAACAGAATATAATTGAATGTTTGCCTTGAGAAACGTGATGCGAAATCCATCCATTGACAACAAAAGCTTATTTATAGTCACTCATGCCTTCGGAAGCCTTATTACTCGCTTTAAATGCTTTTATAGTCTCAATATTGATTTTAAGTTGAATTTTCTTACATTTTTCATTAAAACATATTATAATTGAATGTTTTCCTCAAAAAACATGAAGCGAAAGTCATCCATTAAGAAGAAAAGTTCATTTATTGTCACTCATGCCTTCAAAAGCGTTATTACTGGCTTTAAATGGATTTATAATCTCATTATAGATTTTAAGTTGAATTTTCTTATATTTTTTGTTAAAACAGATTATAATTGGATGTTTGCTACAGAAAACGCGAAGCGAAAGCCATCCATTGCCAAGAAAAGTTCATTTATTGTCAACCATGCCTTCGAAAGCATTATTACTGACTTTAAATGGATTTATAATTTCATTATTGATTTTAAGTTGAATTTTCTTACAATTTTGGTTAAAACAAAATATAATTGACTGTTTGCCACAAGAAACGTGACACGAAAGCCATCCATTGACAAGAAAAGTTTATTTATAGTCACTTATGCCTTCGAAAGCCTTATTACTCGCTTTAAATGCTTTTATAGTCTCAATATTGATTTTAAGTTGAATTTTCTTACATTTTTCATTAAAACAGATTATAATTTAATGTTTTCCTCAAAAAACATGAAGCGAAAGTCATCCATTGAGAAGAAAAGTTCATTTATAGTCACTCATACCCTCGGAAGCCTTATTGCCGACTTTAAATGGTTTTATAGTCTCATTATCGATTTTAAGTTGAATTTTCTTACATTTTTTGTTAAAACAGATTATAATCGGATGTTTGCCTCAGAAAACGCGAGGCGAAAGCCATCCATTGCCAAGAAAAGTTCATTTATTGTCGACCATGCCTTCGAAAGCATTATTACTAGCTTTAAATGGATTTATAATCTCATTATTGATTTTAAGTTGAATTTTCTTACAATTTTGGTTAAAACAAAATATAATTGACTGTTTGCCACGAGAAACGTGACACGAAAGCCATCCATTGACAAAAAAAGTTTATTTATAGTCACTTATGCCTTCGAAAGCCTTATTACTCGCTTTAAATGCTTTTATAGTCTCAATATTGATTTTAAGTTGAATTCGCTTACATTTTTTATTAAAACAGATTATAATTGAATGGTTGTTTCGGAAAACGTGAAGCGAAATCCTTCCAATGAGAAGAAAAGTTCATTTATTGCGACTCGTGCCTTCGAAAGCGTTACTACCGGCTTTAAATGGATTTATAATTCCATTATTGATTTTAAGTTGAATTTTCTTATAATTTTGGTTAAAACAGAATATAATTGAATGTTTGCCTCGAGAAACGTAATGCGAAAGCCATCCATTGACAACAAAAGTTTATTTATAGTCACTCATGCCTTCGGAAGCCTTATTACTCGCTTTAAATACTTTTATAGTCTCATTTATTGATTTCAAGTTGAATATTCTTACATTTTTGGTTAAAACAGATTATAATTGAATGTTTGCCTCGGGAAACGTGAAGCGACAGCCATCTTTAGTCAAGAAAAGTTTATTTATAGCGACTTATACCTTCGGAAGCCTTATTGCCCGCTTTAAATGGTTTTATAGTCTCATTATTGATTTTAAGTTGAATTTTCTTACATTTTTTGTTAAAACAGATTATAATTGGATGTTTGCCTCAGAAAATGTGAAGCGAAAGCCATCCATTGCCAAGAAAAGTTCATTTATTGTCAACCATGCCTTCGAAAGCATTATTACTGGTTTTAAATGGATTTATAATCTCATTATTGATTTTAAGTTGAATTTTCTTACAATTTTGGTTAAAACAAAATATAATTGACTGTTTGCCACGAGAAACGTGACACGAAAGCCATCCATTGACAAGAAAAGTTTATTTATAGTCACTTATGCCTTCGAAAGCCTTATTACTCGCTTTAAATGCTTTTATAGTCTGAATATTTATTTTAAGTTGAATTCGTTTACATTTTTGGTTAAAACAGATTATAATTGCATGGTTGTTTCGGAAAAGGTGAAGCGAAATCCTTCCATTAAGAAGAAAAGTTCATTTATTGTGACTCGTGCCTTCGAAAGCGTTACTACTGGCTTTAAATGGATTTATAATCTCATTATTGATTTTAAGTTGAATTTTCTTATAATTTTGGTGAAAACGGAATATAATTGAATGTTTGCCTTGAGAAACGTGACACGAAAGCCATCCATTGACAAGAAAAGTTTATTTATAGTCACTCATGCCTTCGAAAGCCTTATTACTTGCTTTAAATACTTTTATAGTCTTATTATTGATTTTAAGTAAAATATTCTTACATTTTTGGTTAACAAAGATTATAATTGAATGTTTGCCTAGGGAAACATGAAGCGAAAGCCATTTATTGACAAGAAAAGTTCATTTATAGTCACTCATTCCTTCGAAAACGTTATTATTGATTTTAAATGGATTTATAATCTCATTATTGATTTTAAGTTGAATTTTCTTATAATTTTGGTTAAAACAGAATATAATTGAATGTTTGCCTTGAGAAACGTGATGCGAAATCCATCCATTGACAACAAAAGCTTATTTATAGTCACTCATGCCTTCGGAAGCCTTATTACTCGCTTTAAATGCTTTTATAGTCTCAATATTGATTTTAAATTGAATTTTCTTACATTTTTCATTAAAACAGATTATAATTGAATGTTTTCCTCAAAAAACATGAAGCGAAAGTCATCCATTAAGAAGAAAAGTTCATTTATTGTCACTCATGCCTTCAAAAGCGTTATTACTGGCTTTAAATGGATTTATAATCTCATTATAGATTTTAAGTTGAATTTTCTTATATTTTTTGTTAAAACAGATTATAATTGGTTGTTTGCCACAGAAAACGCGAAGCGCAAGCCATCCATTGCCAAGAAATGTTCATTTATTGTCAACCATGCCTTCGAAAGCATTATTACTGACTTTAAATTGATTTATAATCTCATTATTGATTTTAAGTTGAATTTTCTTACAATTTTGGTTAAAACAAAATATAATTGACTGTTTGCCACAAGAAACGTGACGCGAAAGCCATCCATTGAGAAGAAAAGTTTATTTATAGTCACTTATGCCTTCGAAAGCCTTATTACTCGCTTTAAATGCTTTTATAGTCTCAATATTGATTTTAAGTTGAATTCGCTTACATTTTTTATTAAAACAGATTATAATTGAATGGTTGTTTCGGAAAACGTGAAGCGAAATCCTTCCAATGAGAAGAAAAGTTCATTTATTGCGACTCGTGCCTTCGAAAGCGTTACTACCGGCTTTAAATGGATTTATAATTCCATTATTGATTTTAAGTTGAATTTTCTTATAATTTTGGTTAAAACAGAATATAATTGAATGTTTGCCTCGAGAAACGTAATGCGAAAGCCATCCATTGACAACAAAAGTTTATTTATAGTCACTCATGCCTTCGGAAGCCTTATTACTCGCTTTAAATACTTTTATAGTCTCATTTATTGATTTCAAGTTGAATATTCTTACATTTTTGGTTAAAACAGATTATAATTGAATGTTTGCCTCGGGAAACGTGAAGCGACAGCCATCTTTAGTCAAGAAAAGTTTATTTATAGCGACTTATACCTTCGGAAGCCTTATTGCCCGCTTTAAATGGTTTTATAGTCTCATTATTGATTTTAAGTTGAATTTTCTTACATTTTTTGTTAAAACAGATTATAATTGGATGTTTGCCTCAGAAAATGTGAAGCGAAAGCCATCCATTGCCAAGAAAAGTTCATTTATTGTCAACCATGCCTTCGAAAGCATTATTACTGGTTTTAAATGGATTTATAATCTCATTATTGATTTTAAGTTGAATTTTCTTACAATTTTGGTTAAAACAAAATATAATTGACTGTTTGCCACGAGAAACGTGACACGAAAGCCATCCATTGACAAGAAAAGTTTATTTATAGTCACTTATGCCTTCGAAAGCCTTATTACTCGCTTTAAATGCTTTTATAGTCTGGATATTTATTTTAAGTTGAATTCGTTTACATTTTTGGTTAAAACAGATTATAATTGCATGGTTGTTTCGGAAAAGGTGAAGCGAAATCCTTCCATTAAGAAGAAAAGTTCATTTATTGTGACTCGTGCCTTCGAAAGCGTTACTACTGGCTTTAAATGGATTTATAATCTCATTATTGATTTTAAGTTGAATTTTCTTATAATTTTGGTGAAAACGGAATATAATTGAATGTTTGCCTTGAGAAACGTGACACGAAAGCCATCCATTGACAAGAAAAGTTTATTTATAGTCACTCATGCCTTCGAAAGCCTTATTACTTGCTTTAAATACTTTTATAGTCTTATTATTGATTTTAAGTAAAATATTCTTACATTTTTGGTTAACAAAGATTATAATTGAATGTTTGCCTAGGGAAACATGAAGCGAAAGCCATTTATTGACAAGAAAAGTTCATTTATAGTCACTCATTCCTTCGAAAACGTTATTATTGATTTTAAATGGATTTATAATCTCATTATTGATTTTAAGTTGAATTTTCTTATAATTTTGGTTAAAACAGAATATAATTGAATGTTTGCCTTGAGAAACGTGATGCGAAATCCATCCATTGACAACAAAAGCTTATTTATAGTCACTCATGCCTTCGGAAGCCTTATTACTCGCTTTAAATGCTTTTATAGTCTCAATATTGATTTTAAATTGAATTTTCTTACATTTTTCATTAAAACAGATTATAATTGAATGTTTTCCTCAAAAAACATGAAGCGAAAGTCATCCATTAAGAAGAAAAGTTCATTTATTGTCACTCATGCCTTCAAAAGCGTTATTACTGGCTTTAAATGGATTTATAATCTCATTATAGATTTTAAGTTGAATTTTCTTATATTTTTTGTTAAAACAGATTATAATTGGTTGTTTGCCACAGAAAACGCGAAGCGCAAGCCATCCATTGCCAAGAAATGTTCATTTATTGTCAACCATGCCTTCGAAAGCATTATTACTGACTTTAAATTGATTTATAATCTCATTATTGATTTTAAGTTGAATTTTCTTACAATTTTGGTTAAAACAAAATATAATTGACTGTTTGCCACAAGAAACGTGACGCGAAAGCCATCCATTGAGAAGAAAAGTTTATTTATAGTCACTTATGCCTTCGAAAGCCTTATTACTCGCTTTAAATGCTTTTATAGTCTCAATATTGATTTTAAGTTGAATTCGCTTACATTTTTTATTAAAACAGATTATAATTGAATGGTTGTTTCGGAAAACGTGAAGCGAAATCCTTCCAATGAGAAGAAAAGTTCATTTATTGCGACTCGTGCCTTCGAAAGCGTTACTACCGGCTTTAAATGGATTTATAATTCCATTATTGATTTTAAGTTGAATTTTCTTATAATTTTGGTTAAAACAGAATATAATTGAATGTTTGCCTCGAGAAACGTAATGCGAAAGCCATCCATTGACAACAAAAGTTTATTTATAGTCACTCATGCCTTCGGAAGCCTTATTACTCGCTTTAAATACTTTTATAGTCTCATTTATTGATTTCAAGTTGAATATTCTTACATTTTTGGTTAAAACAGATTATAATTGAATGTTTGCCTTGGGAAACGTGAAGCGACAGCCATCTTTAGTCAAGAAAAGTTTATTTATAGCGACTTATACCTTCGGAAGCCTTATTGCCCGCTTTAAATGGTTTTATAGTCTCATTATTGATTTTAAGTTGAATTTTCTTACATTTTTTGTTAAAACAGATTATAATTGGATGTTTGCCTCAGAAAATGTGAAGCGAAAGCCATCCATTGCCAAGAAAAGTTCATTTATTGTCAACCATGCCTTCGAAAGCATTATTACTGGTTTTAAATGGATTTATAATCTCATTATTGATTTTAAGTTGAATTTTCTTACAATTTTGGTTAAAACAAAATATAATTGACTGTTTGCCACGAGAAACGTGACATGAAAGCCATCCATTGACAAGAAAAGTTTATTTATAGTCACTTATGCCTTCGAAAGCCTTATTACTCGCTTTAAATGCTTTTATAGTCTGAATATTTATTTTAAGTTGAATTCGTTTACATTTTTGGTTAAAACAGATTATAATTGCATGGTTGTTTCGGAAAAGGTGAAGCGAAATCCTTCCATTAAGAAGAAAAGTTCATTTATTGTGACTCGTGCCTTCGAAAGCGTTACTACTGGCTTTAAATGGATTTATAATCTCATTATTGATTTTAAGTTGAATTTTCTTATAATTTTGGTGAAAACGGAATATAATTGAATGTTTGCCTTGAGAAACGTGACACGAAAGCCATCCATTGACAAGAAAAGTTTATTTATAGTCACTCATGCCTTCGAAAGCCTTATTACTTGCTTTAAATACTTTTATAGTCTTATTATTGATTTTAAGTAAAATATTCTTACATTTTTGGTTAACAAAGATTATAATTGAATGTTTGCCTAGGGAAACATGAAGCGAAAGCCATTTATTGACAAGAAAAGTTCATTTATAGTCACTCATTCCTTCGAAAACGTTATTATTGATTTTAAATGGATTTATAATCTCATTATTGATTTTAAGTTGAATTTTCTTATAATTTTGGTTAAAACAGAATATAATTGAATGTTTGCCTTGAGAAACGTGATGCGAAATCCATCCATTGACAACAAAAGCTTATTTATAGTCACTCATGCCTTCGGAAGCCTTATTACTCGCTTTAAATGCTTTTATAGTCTCAATATTGATTTTAAATTGAATTTTCTTACATTTTTCGTTAAAACAGATTATAATTGAATGTTTTCCTCAAAAAACATGAAGCGAAAGTCATCCATTAAGAAGAAAAGTTCATTTATTGTCACTCATGCCTTCAAAAGCGTTATTACTGGCTTTAAATGGATTTATAATCTCATTATAGATTTTAAGTTGAATTTTCTTATATTTTTTGTTAAAACAGATTATAATTGGTTGTTTGCCACAGAAAACGCGAAGCGCAAGCCATCCATTCCCAAGAAATGTTCATTTATTGTCAACCATGCCTTCGAAAGCATTATTACTGACTTTAAATTGATTTATAATCTCATTATTGATTTTAAGTTGAATTTTCTTACAATTTTGGTTAAAACAAAATATAATTGACTGTTTGCCACAAGAAACGTGACGCGAAAGCCATCCATTGAGAAGAAAAGTTTATTTATAGTCACTTATGCCTTCGAAAGCCTTATTACTCGCTTTAAATGCTTTTATAGTCTCAATATTGATTTTAAGTTGAATTCGCTTACATTTTTTATTAAAACAGATTATAATTGAATGGTTGTTTCGGAAAACGTGAAGCGAAATCCTTCCAATGAGAAGAAAAGTTCATTTATTGCGACTCGTGCCTTCGAAAGCGTTACTACCGGCTTTAAATGGATTTATAATTCCATTATTGATTTTAAGTTGAATTTTCTTATAATTTTGGTTAAAACAGAATATAATTGAATGTTTGCCTCGAGAAACGTAATGCGAAAGCCATCCATTGACAACAAAAGTTTATTTATAGTCACTCATGCCTTCGGAAGCCTTATTACTCGATTTAAATACTTTTATAGTCTCATTTATTGATTTCAAGTTGAATATTCTTACATTTTTGGTTAAAACAGATTATAATTGAATGTTTGCCTCGGGAAACGTGAAGCGACAGCCATCTTTAGTCAAGAAAAGTTTATTTATAGCGACTTATACCTTCGGAAGCCTTATTGCCCGCTTTAAATGGTTTTATAGTCTCATTATTGATTTTAAGTTGAATTTTCTTACATTTTTTGTTAAAACAGATTATAATTGGATGTTTGCCTCAGAAAATGTGAAGCGAAAGCCATCCATTGCCAAGAAAAGTTCATTTATTGTCAACCATGCCTTCGAAAGCATTATTACTGGTTTTAAATGGATTTATAATCTCATTATTAATTTTAAGTTGAATTTTCTTACAATTTTGGTTAAAACAAAATATAATTGACTGTTTGCCACGAGAAACGTGACACGAAAGCCATCCATTGACAAGAAAAGTTTATTTATAGTCACTTATGCCTTCGAAAGCCTTATTACTCGCTTTAAATGCTTTTATAGTCTGAATATTTATTTTAAGTTGAATTCGTTTACATTTTTGGTTAAAACAGATTATAATTGCATGGTTGTTTCGGAAAAGGTGAAGCGAAATCCTTCCATTAAGAAGAAAAGTTCATTTATTGTGACTCGTGCCTTCGAAAGCGTTACTACTGGCTTTAAATGGATTTATAATCTCATTATTGATTTTAAGTTGAATTTTCTTATAATTTTGGTGAAAACGGAATATAATTGAATGTTTGCCTTGAGAAACGTGACACGAAAGCCATCCATTGACAAGAAAAGTTTATTTATAGTCACTCATGCCTTCGAAAGCCTTATTACTTGCTTTAAATACTTTTATAGTCTTATTATTGATTTTAAGTAAAATATTCTTACATTTTTGGTTAACAAAGATTATAATTGAATGTTTGCCTAGGGAAACATGAAGCGAAAGCCATTTATTGACAAGAAAAGTTCATTTATAGTCACTCATTCCTTCGAAAACGTTATTATTGATTTTAAATGGATTTATAATCTCATTATTGATTTTAAGTTGAATTTTCTTATAATTTTGGTTAAAGCAGAATATAATTGAATGTTTGCCTTGAGAAACGTGATGCGAAATCCATCCATTGACAACAAAAGCTTATTTATAGTCACTCATGCCTTCGGAAGCCTTATTACTCGCTTTAAATGCTTTTATAGTCTCAATATTGATTTTAAATTGAATTTTCTTACATTTTTCATTAAAACAGATTATAATTGAATGTTTTCCTCAAAAAACATGAAGCGAAAGTCATCCATTAAGAAGAAAAGTTCATTTATTGTCACTCATGCCTTCAAAAGCGTTATTACTGGCTTTAAATGGATTTATAATCTCATTATAGATTTTAAGTTGAATTTTCTTATATTTTTTGTTAAAACAGATTATAATTGGTTGTTTGCCACAGAAAACGCGAAGCGCAAGCCATCCATTGCCAAGAAATGTTCATTTATTGTCAACCATGCCTTCGAAAGCATTATTACTGACTTTAAATTGATTTATAATCTCATTATTGATTTTAAGTTGAATTTTCTCACAATTTTGGTTAAAACAAAATATAATTGACTGTTTGCCACAAGAAACGTGACGCGAAAGCCATCCATTGAGAAGAAAAGTTTATTTATAGTCACTTATGCCTTCGAAAGCCTTATTACTCGCTTTAAATGCTTTTATAGTCTCAATATTGATTTTAAGTTGAATTTTCTGACATTTTTCATTAAAACATATTATAATTGAATGTTTTCCTCAAAAAACATGAAGCGAAAGTCATCCATTGAGAAGACAAGTTCATTTATAGTCACTCATACCTTCGGAAGCCCTATTGCCGACTTTAAATGGTTTTATAGTCTCAATATTGATTTTAAGTTGAATTTTCTTACATTTTTCGTTAACAAAGATTATAATTGAATGTTTGCCTCGGGAAACATGAAGCGAAAGCCATTTATTGACAAGAAAAGTTCAGTTATAGTCACTTATTCCTTTGAAAACGTTATTATTGGTTTTAAATGGATTTATAATCTCATTATTGATTTTAAGTTGGATTTTCTTATAATTTTGGTGAAAACAGAATATAATTGAATGTTTGCCTCGAGAAACGTGACACGAAAGCCATCCATTGACAAGAAAGTTTATTTATAGTCACTCATGCCTTCGAAAGCCTTATTACTCGCTTTAAATGCTTTTATAGTCTCAAAATTGATTTTAAGTTGAATTTTCTTACATTTTTCATTAAAACAGATTATAATTGAATGTTTGCCTCAAAAAACATGAAGCGAAACCCATCCATTGAGAAGAAAAGTTCATTTATTGTCACTCCTGCCTTCGAAAGCGTTATTACTAGCTATAAATGGATTTATAATCTCATTATTGATTTTAAGTTGAATTTTCTTATAGTTTTGGTTAAAACATAATGTAATTGAATGTTTGCCTCGAGAAACGTGACGCAAAAGCCATCCATTGACAACAAAAGTTTATTTGTAGTCACTCATGCCTTCAGAAGCCTTATTACTCGCTTTAAATACTTTTATATTCTCATTTATTGATTTTAAGTTGAATATTCTTACATTTTAGGTTAAAACAGATTATAATGGAATGTGTTGCCTCGGAAAACGTGAAGCGAAAGCCATCTATTGACAAGAAATATTTATTTATTGTTCCTCATGCCTTCGAAAGCGTTATTACTCGCTTTAAATGGTTTTATATACTCATTATTGATTTTAAGTTGGGTTTTCTTATATTTTTTGTAAAACATAATATAATTGAATGTTTGCCTTAGGAAACGTGAAGCAAAAGCCATCCATCGACAAGAAAAGTTTATTTATAGTCACTCATACCTTCGGAAGCCTTATTGCCCGCTCTAAATGGTTTTATAGTCTCATTATTGATTTTAAGTTGAATTTTCTTACATTTTTTTTTAAAACAGATTATAATTGGATGTTTGCCTCAGAAAACGCGAAGCGAAAGCCATCCATTGCCAAGAAAAGTTCATTTATTGTCGACCATGCCTTCGAAAGCATTATTACTGCCTTTAAATGGATTTATAATCTCATTATTGATTTTAAGTTGAATTTTCTTACATTTTTTGTTAAAACAGATTATAATCGGATGTTTGCCTCAGAAAACGCGAGGCGAAAGCCATCCATTGCCAAGAAAAGTTCATTTATTGTCGACCATGCCTTCGAAAGCATTATTACTGGCTTTAAATGGATTTATAATCTCATTATTGATTTTAAGTTGAATTTTCTTACAATTTTGGTTAAACCAAAATATAATTGACTGTTTGGCACGAGAAACGTGACACGAAAGCCATCCATTGACAAGAAAAGTTTATTTATAGTCACTTATGCCTTCGAAAGCCTTATTACTCGCTTTAAATGCTTTTATAGTCTCAATATTGATTTTAAGTTGAATTCGCTTACATTTTTCATTAAAACAGATTATAATTGAATGGTTGTTTCGGAAAACGTGAAGCGAAATCCTTCCAATGAGAAGAAAAGTTCATTTATTGCGACTCGTGCCTTCGAAAGCGTTACTACCGGCTTTAAATGGATTTATAATCCCATTATTGATTTTAAGTTGAATTTTCTTATAATTTTGGTTAAAACAGAATATAATTGAATGTTTGCCTCGAGAAACGTGATGCGAAAGCCATCCATTGACAACAAAAGTTTATTTATAATCACTCATGCCTTCAGAAGCCTTATTACTCGCTTTAAATACTTTTATAGTCTCATTTATTGATTTCAAGTTGAATATTCTTACATTTTTGGTTAAAACAGATTATAATTGAATGTTTGCCTCGGGAAACGTGAAGCGACAGCCATCTTTAGTCAAGAAAAGTTTATTTATAGCGACTTATACCTTCGGAAGCCTTATTGCCCGCTTTAAATGGTTTTATAGTCTCATTATTGATTTTAAGTTGAATTTTCTTACATTTTTTGTTCAAACAGATTATAATTGGATGTTTGCCTCAGAAAATGGGAAGCGAAAGCCATCCATTGCCAAGAAAAGTTCATTTATTGTCAACCATGCCTTCGAAAGCATTATTACTGGCTTTAAATGGATTTATAATCTCATTATTGATTTTAAGTTGAATTTTGTTATAATTTTGGTTAAAACAAAATATAATTGACTGTTTGCCACGAGAAACGTGACGCGAAAGCCATCCATTGACAAGAAAAGTTTATTTATAGTCACTTATGCCTTCGAAAGCCTTATTACTCGCTTTAAATGCTTTTATAGTCTCAATATTTATTTTAAGTTGAATTCGTTTACATTTTTGGTTAAAACAGATTATAATTGCATGGTTGTTTCGGAAAAGGTGAAGCGAAATCCTTCCATTAAGAAAAAAAGTTCGTTTATTGTGACTCGTGCCTTCGAAAGCGTTACTACTGGCTTTAAATGGATTTATAATCTCATTATTGATTTTAAGTTGAATTTTCTTATAATTTTGGTGAAAACGGAATATAATTGAATGTTTGCCTCGAGAAACGTGACACGAAAGCCATCCATTGACAAGAAAAGTTTATTTATAGTCACTCATGCCTTCGAAAGCCTTATTACTTGCTTTAAATACTTTTATAGTCTTATTATTGATTTTAAGTAAAATATTCTTACATTTTTGGTTAACAAAGATTATAATTGAATGTTTGCCTCGGGAAACATGAAGCGAAAGCCATTTATTGACAAGAAAAGTTCATTTATAGTCACTCATTCCTTCGAAAACGTTATTATTGATTTTAAATGGATTTATAATCTCATTATTGATTTTAAGTTGAATTTTCTTATAATTTTGGTTAAAACATAATATAATTGAATGTTTGCCTTGAGAAACATGATGCGAAATCCATCCATTGACAACAAAAGCTTATTTATAGTCACTCATGCCTTCGGAAGCCTTATTACTCGCTTTAAATGCTTTTATAGTCTCAATATTGATTTTAAGTTGAATTTTCTTACATTTTTCATTAAAAAAAATTATAATTGAATGTTTTCCTCAAAAAACATGAAGCGAAAGTCATCAATTAAGAAGAAAAGTTCATTTATTGTCACTCATGCCTTCAAAAGCGTTATTACTGGCTTTAAATGGATTTATAATCTCATTATAGATTTTAAGTTGAATTTTCTTATATTTTTTGTTAAAACAGATTATAATTGGATGTTTGCCACAGAAAACGCGAAGCGAAAGCCATCCATTGCCAAGAAAAGTTCATTTATTGTCAACCATGCCTTCGAAAGCATTATTACTGACTTTAAATGGATTTATAATCTCATTATTGATTTTAAGTTGAATTTTCTTACAATTTTGGTTAAAACAAAATATAATTGACTGTTTGCCACAAGAAACGTGACGCGAAAGCCATCCATTGACAAGAAAAGTTTATTTATAGTCACTTATGCCTTCGAAAGCCTTATTACTCGCTTTAAATGCTTTTATAGTCTCAATATTGATTTTAAGTTGAATTTTCTTACATTTTTCATTAAAACAGATTATAATTGAATGTTTTCCTCAAAAAACATGAAGCGAAAGTCATCCATTGAGAAGAAAAGTTCATTTATAGTCACTCATACCTTCGGAAGCCTTATTGCCGACTTTAAATGGTTTTATAGTCTCATTATCGATTTTAAGTTGAATTTTCTTACATTTTTTGTTAAAACAGATTATAATTCAATGTTTGCCTCAAAAAACATGAAGCGATACCCATCCATTGAGAAGAAAAGTTCATTTATTGTCACTCCTGCCTTCGAAAGCGTTATTACTGGCTGTAAATGGATTTATAATCTCATTATTGATTTTAAGTTGAATTTTCTTATAATTTTGGTTAAAACAGAATATAATTGAATGTTTGCCTTGAGAAACGTGATGCGAAAGCCATCCATTGACAACAAAAGTTTATTTATAGTCACTCATGCCTTCGGAAGCCTTATTACTCGCTTTAAATACTTTTATAGTCTTATTTATTGATTGTAAGTTGAATATTCTTACATTTTTGGTTAAAACAGATTATAATTGAATGTTTGCCTCGGGAAACGTGAAGCGACAGCCATCTTTAGACAAGAAAAGTTTATTTATTGTCACTCATGCCTTCGAAAGCGTTATTACTCGCTTTAAATGGTTTTATATTCTCATTATTGATTTTAAGTTGAGTTTTCTTATATTTTTGGTAAAACAGAATATAATTGAATGTTTGCCTCAGGAAACATGAAGCGAAAGCCATCCATCGACAAGAAAAGTTCATTTATAGCCACTCATACCTTCGGAAGCCTTGTTGCCCGCTTTAAATGGTTTTATAGTCTCATTATTGATTTTAAGTTGAATTTTTTTACATTTTTTGTTAAAACAGATTATAATTGGATGTTTGCCTCAGAAAATGTGAAGCGAAAGCCTTCCATTGCCAGGAAAAGTTCATTTATTGTCAACCATGCCTTCGAAAGCATTATTACTGGCTTTAAATGGATTTATAATCTCATTATTGATTTTAAGTTGAATTTTGTTATAATTTTGGTTAAAACAAAATATAATTGACTGTTTGCCACGAGAAACGTGACGTGAAAGCCATCCATTGACAAGAAAAGTTTATTTATAGTCACTTATGCCTTCGAAAGCCTTATTACTCGCTTTAAATGCTTTTATAGTCTCAATATTTATTTTAAGTTGAATTCGTTTACATTTTTGGTTAAAACAGATTATAATTGCATGGTTGTTTCGGAAAAGGTGAAGCGAAATCCTTCCATTAAGAAGAAAAGTTCATTTATTGTGACTCGTGCCTTCGAAAGCGTTACTACTGGCTTTAAATGGATTTATAATCTCATTATTGATTTTAAGTTGAATTTTCTTATAATTTTGGTGAATACAAAATATAATTGAATGTTGCCTCAAGAAACGTGACGCGAAAGCCATCCATTGACAAGAAAAGTTTATTTATAGTCACTTATACCTTCGAAAGCCTTATTACTCGCTTTTAAATACTTTTATAGTCTCATTATTGATTTTAAGTTGAATTTTCTTACATTTTTCATTAAAACAGATTATAATTGAATGTTTGCCTCAAAAAACATGAAGCGATACCCATCCATTGAGAAGAAAAGTTCATTTATTGTCACTCCTGCCTTCGAAAGCGTTATTACTGGCTGTAAATGGATTTATAATCTCATTATTGATTTTAAGTTGAATTTTCTTATAATTTTGGTTAAAACAGAATATAATTGAATGTTTGCCTCGAGAAACGTGATGCGAAAGCCATCCATTGACAACAAAAGTTTATTTATAGTCACTCATGCCTTCGGAAGCCTTATTACTCGCTTTAAATACTTTTATAGTCTTATTTATTGATTTTAAGTTGAATATTCTTACATTTTTGGTTAAAACAGATTATAATTGAATGTTTACCTCGGGAAACGTGAAGCGACAGCCATCTTTAGACAAGAAAAGTTGATTTATTGTCACTCATGCCTTCGAAAGCGTTATTACTCGCTTTAAATGGTTTTATATTCTCATTATTGATTTTAAGTTGAGTTTTCTTATATTTTTGGTAAAACAGAATATAATTGATTGTTCGCCTCAGGAAACATGAAGCGAAAGCCATCCATCGACAAGAAAAGTTTATTTATAGCCACTCATACCTTCGGAAACCTTGTTGCCCGCTTTAAATGGTTTTATAGTCTCATTATTGATTTTAAGTTGAATTTTCTTACATTTTTTGTTAAAACAGATTATAATTGGATGTTTGCCTCAGAAAATGTGCAGCGAAAGCCATCCATTGCCAAGAAAAGTTCATTTATTGTCAACCATGCCTTCGAAAGCATTATTACTGGCTTTAAATGGATTTATAATCTCATTATTGATTTTAGGTTGAATTTTGTTATAATTTTGGTTAAAACAAAATATAATTGACTGTTTGCCACGAGAAACGTGACGCGAAAGCCATCCATTGACAAGAAAAGTTTATTTATAGTCACTTATGCCTTCGAAAGCCTTATTACTCGCTTTAAATGCTTTTATAGTCTCAATATTGATTTTAAGTTGAATTCGCTTACTTTTTTGGTTAAAACAGATTATAATTGCATGGTTGTTTCGGAAAAGGTGAAGCAAAATCCTTCCATTAAGAAGAAAAGTTCATTTATTGCGACTCGTGCCTTCGAAAGCGTTACTACTGGCTTTAAATGGATTCATAATCTCATTATTGATTTTAAGTTGAATTTTCTTATAATTTTGGTAAATACAGAATATAATTGAATGTTTGCCTCGAGAAACGTGACGCGAAAGCCATCCATTGACAAGAAAAGTTTATTTATAGTCACTTATACCTTCGAAAGCCTTATTACTCGCTTTAAATACTTTTATAGTCTCATTATTGATTTTAAGTTGAATATTCTTACATTTTTGGTTAACAAAGATTATAATTGAATGTTTGCCTCGGGAAACATGAAGCGAAGCCATTTATTGAAAAGAAAAGTTCATTTATAGTCACTCATTCCTTTGAAAATGTTATTATTGGTTTTAAATGGATTTATAATCTCATTATTGATTTTAAGTTGAATTTTCTTATAATTTTGGTGAAAACAGAATATAATTGAATGTTTGCCTTGAGAAACGTGATGCGAAATCCATCCATTGACAACAAAAGCTTATTTATAGTCACTCATGCCTTCGGAAGCCTTATTACTCGCTTTAAATGCTTTTATAGTCTCAATATTGATTTTAAGTTGAATTTTCTTACATTTTTCATTAAAACAGATTATAATTGAATGTTTTCCTCAAAAAACATGAAGCGAAAGCCATCCATTGAGAAGAAAAGTTTATTTATTGTCACTCATGCCTTCCAAAGCGTTATTACTGGCTTTAAATGGATTTATAATCTCATTATTGATTTTAAGTTGAATTTTCTTATAATTTTGGTTAAAATAGAATATAATTTAATGTTTGCCAAGAGAAACGTGACGCGAAAGCCATCCCTTGACAACAAAAGTTTATTTATAGTCACTCATGCCTTCAGAAGCCTTATTACTCGCTTTAAATACTTTTATAGTCTCATTATTGATTTTAAGTTGAATATTCTTACATTTTTGGTTAACAAAGATTATAATTGATTGTTTGCCTCGGGAAACATGAAGCGAAGCCATTTATTGAAAAGAAAAGTTCATTTACAGTCAATCATTCCTTTGAAAACGTTATTATTGGTTTTAAATGGATTTATAATCTCATTATTGATTTTAAGTTGAATTTTCTTATAATTTTGGTGAAAACAGAATATAATTGAATGTTTGCCTCGAGAAATGTGACACGAAAGCCATCCATTGACAAGAAAGTTTATTTATAGTCACTCATGCCTTCGAAAGCCTTATTACTCGCTTTAAATACTTTTATTGTCTCAAAATTGATTTTAAGTTGAATTTTCTTACATTTTTCATTAAAACATATTATAATTGAATGTTTGCCTCAAAAAACATGAAGCGAAACCCATCCATTGAGAAGAAAAGTTCATTTATTGTCACTCCTGCCTTCGAAAGCGTTATTACTGGCTTTAAATGGATTTATAATCTCATTATTGATTTTAAGTTGAATTTTCTTATAATTTTGGTTAAAACAGAATATAATTGAATGTTTGCCTCGAGAAACGTGACGCGAAAGCCATCCATTAAGAACAAAAGTTTTTTTATAGTCACTCATGCCTTCGGAAGCTTTATTACTCGCTTTAAATGCTTTTATAGTCTCAATATTGATTTTAAGTTGAATTTTCTTACATTTTTCATTAAAACAGATTATAATTGAATGTTTTCCTCAAAAAACATGAAGCGAAACCCATCCATTGAGAAGAAAAGCTCATTTATTGTCACTCTTGCCTTCGAAAGCGTTATTACTAGCTGTAAATGGATTTATAATCTCATTATTGATTTTAAGTTGAATTTTCTTATAATTTTGGTTAAAACAGAATATAATTGAATGTTTGCCTCGAGAAACGTGACGCGAAAGCCATCCATTGACAACAAAAGTTTATTTGTAGTCACTCATACCTTCGGAAGCCTTATTACTCGCTTTAAATACTTTTATAGTCTCATTTATTGATTTTAAGTTGAATATTCTTACATTTTAGGTTAAAACAGATTATAATTGAATGTGTTGCCTCGGGAAACGTGAAGCGAAAGCAATCTATTGACAAGAAATGTTTATTTATTGTTCCTCATGCCTTCGAAAGCGTTATTACTCGCTTTAAATGGTTTTATATACTCATTATTGATTTTAAGTTGAGTTTTCTTATATTTTTTGTAAAACATAATATAATTGAATGTTTGCCTCAGGAAACGTGAAGCGAAAGCCATCCATCGACAAGAAAAGTTTATTTATAGTCACTCATACCTTAGAAAGCCTTATTGCCCGCTCTAAATGGTTTTATAGTCTCATTATTGATTTTAAGTTGAATTTTCTTACATTTTTTGTTTAAACAGATTATAATTGGATGTTTGTCTCAGAAAACGCGAAGCGAAAGCCATCCATTGCCAAGAAAAGTTCATTTATTGTCAACCATGCCATCGAAAGCATTATTACTGCCTTTAAATGGATTTATAATCTCATTATTCATTTTAAGTTGAATTTTCTTACAATTTTGGTTAAAACAAAATATAATTGACTGTTTGCCACGAGAAACGTGACGCGAAAGCCATCCATTGACAAGAAAAGTTTATTTATAGTCACTTATGCCTTCGAATGCCTTATTACTCGCTTTAAATGCTTTTATAGTCTCGATATTGATTTTAAGTTGAATTCTCTTACATTTTTGGTTAAAACAGATTATAATTGAATGGTTGTTTCAAAAAACCTGAAGCGAAATCCTTCCATTGAGAAGAAAAGTTCATTTATTGTGACTCGTGCCTTCGAAAGCGTTACTACTGGCTTTAAATGGATTTATAATCCCATTATTGATTTTAAGTTGAATTTTCTTATAATTTTGGTGAAAACGGAATATAATTGAATGTTTGCCTCGAGAAACGTGACGTGAAAGCCATCCATTGACAAGAAAAGTTTATTTATAGTCACTCATGCCTTTCAAAGCCTTATTACTCGCTTTAAATACTTTTATAGTCTCATTATTGATTTTAAGTTGAATATTCTTACATTTTTGGTTAACAAAGATTATAATTGAATGTTTGCCTCGGGAAACATGAAGCAAAAGCCATTTATTGACAAGAAAAGTTCATTTATAGTCACTCATTCCTTTGAAAACGTTATTATTGGTTTTAAATGGATTTATAATCTCATTATTGATTTTAAGTTGAATTTTCTTATAATTTTGGCTAAAACAGAATATAATTGAATGTTTGCCTTGAGAAACGTGATGCAAAATCCATCCATTGACAACAAAAGCTTATTTATAGTCACTCATGCTTTCGGAAGCCTTATTACTCACTTTAAATGCTTTTATAGTCTCAATATTGATTTTAAGTTGAATTTTCTTGCATTTTTCATTAAAACAGATTATAATTGAATGTTTTCCTCAAAAAACATGAAGCGAAAGCCATCCATTGAGAAGAAAAGTTTATTTATTGTCTCTCATGCCTTCCAAAGCGTTATTACTGGCTTTAAATGGATTTATAATCTCATTATTGATTTTAAGTTGAATTTTCTTTTAATTTTGGTGAAAACAGAATATAATTGAATGTTTGCCTCGAGAAACGTGACACGAAAGCCATCCATTGACAAGAAAGTTTATTTATAGTCACTCATGCCTTCGAAAGCCTTATTACTCGCTTTAAATACTTTTATAGTCCCATTATTGATTTTAAGTTTAATATTCTTACATTTTTGGTTAACAAAGATTATAATTGAATGTTTGCCTCGGGAAACATGAAGCAAAAGCCATTTATTGACAAGAAAAGTTCATTTATAGTCACTCATTCCTTTGAAAGCGTTATTATTGGTTTTAAATGGATTTATAATCTCATTATTGATTTTAAGTTGAATTTTCTTATAATTTTGGTTAAAACAGAATATAATTGAATGTTTGCCTCGAGAAACGTGACGCGAAAGCCATCCATTAAGAACAAAAGTTTTTTTATAGTCACTCATGCCTTCGGAAGCCTTATTACTCGCTTTAAATGCTTTGATAGTCTCAATATTGATTTTAAGTTGAATTTTCTTACATTTTTCATTAAAACAGATTATAATTGAATGTTTGCCTAAAAAAAAAAAGCGAAACCCATCCATTGAGAAGAAAAGTTTATTTATTGTCACTCCTGCCTTCGAAAGCGTTATTACTAGCTGTAAATGGATTTATAATCTCATTATTGATTTTAAGTTGAATGTTCTTATAATTTTGGATAAAACAGAATATAATTGAATGTTTGCCTCGAGAAACGTGACGCGAAAGCCATCCATTGACAACAAAAGTTTATTTATAGTCACTCATACCTTCGGAAGCCTTATTACTCGCTTTAAATACTTTTATAGTCTCATTTATTGATTTTAAGTTGTATATTCTTACATTTTTGGTTAAAACAGATTATAATTGAATGTTTGCCTTCGGAAACGTGAAGCGACAGCCATCTTTAGACAAGAAAAGTTGATTTATTGTCACTTATGCCTTCGAAAGCGTTATTACTCGCTTTAAATGGTTTTATATTCTCATTATTGATTTTAAGTTGAGTTTTCTTATATTTTTGGTAAAACAGAATATAATTGAATGTTTGCCTCAGGAAACATGAAGCGAAAGCCATCCATCGACAAGAAAAGTTCATTTATAGCCACTCATACCTTCGGAAGCCTTATTGCCCGCTTTAAATGGTTTTATAGTCTCATTATTGATTTTAAGTTGAATTTTCTTACATTTTTTGTTAAAACAGATTATAATTGGATGTTTGCCTCAGAAAATGTGAAGCGAAAGCCATCCATTGCCAATAAAAGTTCATTTATTGTCAACCATGCCTTCGAAAGCATTATTACTGGCTTTAAATGGATTTATAATCTCATTATTGATTTTAAGTTGAATTTTGTTATAATTTTGGTTAAAACAAAATATAATTGACTGTTTGCCACGAGAAACGTGACGTGAAAGCCATCCATTAAGAACAAAAGTTTTTTTATAGTCACTCATGCCTTCGGAAGCCTTATTACTCGCTTTAAATGCTTTTATAGTCTCAATATTGATTTTAAGTTGAATTTTCTTACATTTTTCGTTAACAAAGATTATAATTGAATGTTTGCCTCGGGAAACATGAAGCGAAAGCCATTTATTGACAAGAAAAGTTCAGTTATAGTCACTTATTCCTTTGAAAACGTTATTATTGGTTTTAAATGGATTTATAATCTCATTATTGATTTTAAGTTGGATTTTCTTATAATTTTGGTGAAAACAGAATATAATTGAATGTTTGCCTCGAGAAACGTGACACGAAAGCCATCCATTGACAAGAAAGTTTATTTATAGTCACTCATGCCTTCGAAAGCCTTATTACTCGCTTTAAATGCTTTTATAGTCTCAAAATTGATTTTAAGTTGAATTTTCTTACATTTTTCATTAAAACAGATTATAATTGAATGTTTGCCTCAAAAAACATGAAGCGAAACCCATCCATTGAGAAGAAAAGTTCATTTATTATCACTCCTGCCTTCGAAAGCGTTATTACTAGCTATAAATGGATTTATAATCTCATTATTGATTTTAAGTTGAATTTTCTTATAGTTTTGGTTAAAACAGAATGTAATTGAATGTTTGCCTCGAGAAACGTGACGCAAAAGCCATCCATTGACAACAAAAGTTTATTTGTAGTCACTCATGCCTTCAGAAGCCTTATTACTCGCTTTAAATACTTTTATATTCTCATTTATTGATTTTAAGTTGAATATTCTTACATTTTAGGTTAAAACAGATTATAATGGAATGTGTTGCCTCGGAAAACGTGAAGCGAAAGCCATCTATTGACAAGAAATGTTTATTTATTGTTCCTCATGCCTTCGAAAGCGTTATTACTCGCTTTAAATGGTTTTATATACTCATTATTGATTTTAAGTTGGGTTTTCTTATATTTTTTGTAAAACATAATATAATTGAATGTTTGCCTTAGGAAACGTGAAGCAAAAGCCATCCATCGACAAGAAAAGTTTATTTATAGTCACTCATACCTTCGGAAGCCTTATTGCCCGCTCTAAATGGTTTTATAGTCTCATTATTGATTTTAAGTTGAATTTTCTTACATTTTTTGTTAAAACAGATTATAATTGGATGTTTGCCTCAGAAAACGCGAAGCGAAAGCCATCCATTGCCAAGAAAAGTTCATTTATTGTCGACCATGCCTTCGAAAGCATTATTACTGCCTTTAAATGGATTTATAATCTCATTATTGATTTTAAGTTCAATTTTCTTACATTTTTTGTTAAAACAGATTATAATCGGATGTTTGCCTCAGAAAACGCGAGGCGAAAGCCATCCATTGCCAAGAAAAGTTCATTTATTGTCGACCATGCCTTCGAAAGCATTATTACTGGCTTTAAATGGATTTATAATCTCATTATTGTTTTTAAGTTGAATTTTCTTACAATTTTGGTTAAAACAAAATATAATTGACTTTTTGCCATGAGAAACGTGACGCGAAAGCCATTTATTGACAAGAAAAGTTTATTTATAGTCACTTATGCCTTCGAATGCCTTATTACTCGCTTTAAATGCTTTTATAGTCTCGATATTGATTTTAAGTTGAATTCGCTTACATTTTTGGTTAAAACAGATTATAATTGAATGGTTGTTTCGGAAAATGTGAAGCGAAATCCTTCCATTGAGAGGGAAAATTCATTTATTGTGACTCGTGCCTTCGAAAGCGTTACTACTGGCTTTAAATGGATTTATAATCCCATTATTGATTTTAAGTTGAATTTTCTTATAATTTTGGTGAAAACGGAATATAATTGAATGTTTGCCTCGAGAAACGTGACGCGAAAGCCATCCATTGACAAGAAAAGTTTATTTATAGTCACTCATGCCTTCGAAAGCCTTATTACTCGCTTTAAATACTTTTATAGTCTCATTATTGATTTTAAGTTGAATATTCTTACATTTTTGGTTAACAAAGATTATAATTGAATGTTTGCCTCGGGAAACATGAAGCAAAAGCCATTTATTGACAAGAAAAGTTCATTTATAGTCACTCATTCCTTTGAAATCGTTATTATTGGTTTTAAATGGATTTATAATCTCATTATTGATTTTAAGTTGAATTTTCTTATAATTTTGGTTAAAACAGAATATAATTGAATGTTTACCTTGAGAAACGTGATGCGAAATCCATCCATTGACAACAAAAGCTTATTTATAGTCACTCATGCCTTCGGAAGCCTTATTACTCGCTTTAAATGCTTTTATAGTCTCAATATTGATTTTAAGTTGAATTTTCTTACATTTTTCATTAAAAAAGATTATAATTGAATGTTTTCCTCAAAAAACATGAAGCGAAAGCCATCCATTGAGAAGAAAAGTTTATTTATTGTCACTCATGCCTTCGAAAGCGTTATTACTGGCTTTAAATGGATTTATAATCTCATTATTGATTTTAGGTTGAATTTTCTTTTAATTTTGGTGAAAACAGAATATAATTGAATGTTTGCCTCGAGAAACGTGACACGAAAGCCATCCATTGACAAGAAAGTTTATTTATAGTCACTCATGCCTTCGAAAGCCTTATTACTCGCTTTAAAAACTTTTATAGTCCCATTATTGATTTTAAGTTGAATATTCTTACATTTTTGGTTAACAAAGATTATAATTGAATGTTTGCCTCGGGAAACATGAAGCGAAGGCCATTTATTGACAAGAAAAGTTCATTTATAGTCACTCATTCCTTTGAAAGCGTTATTATTGGTTTTAAATGGATTTATAATCTCATTATTGATTTTAAGTTGAATTTTCTTATAATTTTGGTGAAAACAGAATATAATTGAATGTTTGCCTCGAGAAACGTGACGCGAAAGCCATCCATTAAGAACAAAAGTTTTTTTATAGTCACTCATGCCTTCGGAAGCCTTATTACTCGCTTTAAATGCTTTGATAGTCTCAATATTGATTTTAAGTTGAATTTTCTTACAGTTTTCATTAAAACAGATTATAATTGAATGTTTTCCTCAAAAAACATGAAGCGAAACCCATCCATTGAGAAGAAAAGTTCATTTATTGTCACTCTTGCCTTCGAAAGCGTTATTACTAGCTGTAAATGGATTTATAATCTCATTATTGATTTTAAGTTGAATTTTCTTATAATTTTGGTTAAAACAGAATATAATTGAATGTTTGCCTCGAGAAACGTGACGCGAAAGCCATCCATTGATAACAAAAGTTTATTTGTAGTCACTCATACCTTCGGAAGCCTTATTACTCGCTTTAAATACTTTTATAGTCTCATTTATTGATTTTAAGTTGAATATTCTTACATTTTAGGTTAAAACAGATTATAATTGAATGTGTTGCCTCGGGAAACATGAAGCGAAAGCAATCTATTGACAAGAAATGTTTATTCATTGTTCCTCATGCCTTCGAAAGCGTTATTACTCGCTTTAAATGGTTTAATATACTCATTATTGATTTTAAGTTGAGTATTCTTATATTTTTTGTAAAACATAATATAATTGAATGTTTGCCTCAGGAAACGTGAAGCGAAAGCCATCCATCGACAAGAAAAGTTTATTTATAGTCACTCATACCTTAGAAAGCCTTATTGCCCGCTCTAAATGGTTTTATAGTCTCATTATTGATTTTAAGTTGAATTTTCTTACATTTTTTGTTTAAACAGATTATAATTGGATGTTTGTCTCAGAAAACGCGAAGCGAAAGCCATCCATTGCCAAGAAAAGTTCATTTATTGTCAACCATGCCTTCGAAAGCATTATTACTGCCTTTAAATGGATTTATAATCTCATTATTCATTTTAAGTTGAATTTTCTTACAATTTTGGTTAAAACAAAATATAATTGACTGTTTGCCACGAGAAACGTGACGCGAAAGCCATCCATTGACAAGAAAAGTTTATTTATAGTCACTTATGCCTTCGAATGCCTTATTACTAGCTTTAAATGCTTTTATAGTCTCGATATTGATTTTAAGTTGAATTCTCTTACATTTTTAGTTAAAACAGATTATAATTGAATGGTTGTTTTGGAAAACGTGAAGCGAAATCCTTCCATTGAGAGGGAAAATTCATTTATTGTGACTCGTGCCTTCGAAAGCGTTACTACTGGCTTTAAATGGATTTATAATCTCATTATTGATTTTAAGTTGAATTTTCTTATAATTTTGGTGAAAACGGAATATAATTGAATGTTTGCCTCGAGAAACGTGACGCGAAAGCCATCCATTGACAAGAAAAGTTTATTTATAGTCACTCATGCCTTCGAAAGCTTTATTACTCGCTTTAAATACTTTTATAGTCTCATTATTGATTTTAAGTTGAATATTCTTACATTTTTGGTTAACAAAGATTATAATTGAATGTTTGCCTCGGGAAACATGAAGCAAAAGCCATTTATTGACAAGAAAAGTTCATTTATAGTCACTCATTCCTTTGAAATCGTTATTATTAGTTTTAAATGGATTTATAATCTCATTATTGATTTTAAGTTGAATTTTCTTATAATTTTGGTTAAAACAGAATATAATTGAATGTTTGCCTTGAGAAACGTGATGCGAAATCCATCCATTGACAACAAAAGCTTATTTATAGTCACTCATGCCTTCGGAAGCCTTATTACTCGCTTTAAATGCTTTTATAGTCTCAATATTGATTTTAAGTTGAATTTTCTTACATTTTTCATTAAAACAGATTATAATTGAATGTTTTTCTCAGAAAACATGAAGCGAAAGCCATCCATTGAGAAGAAAAGTTTATTTATTGTCACTCATGCCTTCCAAAGCGTTATTACTGGCTTTAAATGGATTTATAATCTCATTATTGATTTTAAGTTGAATTTTCTTTTAATTTTGGTGAAAACAGAATATAATTGAATGTTTGCCTCGAAAAACGTGACACGAAAGCCATCCATTGACAAGAAAGTTTATTTATAGTCACTCATGCCTTCAAAAGCCTTATTACTCGCTTTAAATACTTTTATAGTTCCATTATTGATTTTAAGTTGAATATTCTTATATTTTTGGTTAACAAAGATTATAATTGAATGTTTGCCTCGGGAAACATGAAGCGAAAGCCATTTATTGACAAGAAAAGTTCATTTATTGTCACTCATTCCTTTGAAAGCGTTATTATTGGTTTTAAATGGATTTATAATCTCATTATTGATTTTAAGTTGAATTTTCTTATAATTTTAGTTAAAACAGAATATAATTGAATGTTTGCCTCGAGAAACGTGACGCGAAAGCCATACATTGACAAGAAATGTTTATTTATAGTCACTTATGCCTTCGAAAGCGTTATTACTCGCTTTAAATGCTTTTATAGTCTCAATATTGATTTGAAGTTGAATTCGCTTACATTTTTGGTTAAAACGGATTATAATTGCATGGTTGTTTCAAAAATCGTGAAGCGAATACCTTCCATTGAGAAGAAAAGTTCATTTATTATGACTCGTGCCTTCGAAAGCGTTACTACTCGCTTTAAATGCTTTTATAGTCTCAATATTGATTTGAAGTTGAATTCGCTTACATTTTTGGTTAAAACGGATTATAATTGCATGGTTGTTTCAAAAATCGTGAAGCGAAATCCTTCCATTGAGAAGAAAAGTTCATTTATTATGACTCGTGCCTTCGAAAGCGTTACTACTGGCTTTAAATGGATTTATAATCTCATTATTGATTTGAAGTTGAATTTTCTTATAATTTTGGTGAATACAGAATATAATTGAATGTTTGCCTCGAGAAACGTGACGCGAAAGCCATACATCGACAAGAAAAGTTTATTTATAGTCACTTATGCCTTCGAAAGCCCTATTACTCGCTTTAAATGCTTTTATAGTCTCAATATTGATTTTAAGTTGAATTCTCTTACATTTTTGGTTAAAACAGATTATAATTGAATGGTTGTTTCGGAAAACGTGAAGCGAAATCCTTCCATTGAGAAGAAAAGTTCATTTATTGTCACTCGTGGCTTCGAAAGCGTTACTACTGGCTTTAAATGGATTTATAATCTCATTATTGATTTTAAGTTGAATTTTCTTATAATTTTGGTGAAAACAGAATATAATTGAATGTTTGCCTCGAGAAACGTGATGCGAAAGCCATCCAATGACAAGAAAAGTTTATTTATAGTGACTCATGCCTTCGGAAGCCTTATTACTTGCTTTAAATACTTTTATAGTCTCATTATTGATTTTAAGTTGAATATTCTTACATTTTTGGTTAAGAAAGATTATAATTGAATGTTTGCCTCGGGAAACATGAAGCGAAAGCCATTTATTGAGAAGAAAAGTTCATTTATAGTCACTCATTCCTTTGAAAGCGTTATTATTGGTTTTAAATGGATTTATAATCTCATTATTGATTTTAAGTTGAATTTTCTTATAATTTTGGTTAAAACAGAATATAATTGAATTTTTGCCTTGAGAAACGTGATGCGAAATCCATCCATCGAGAACAAAAGCTTATTTATAGTCACTCATGCCTTCGGAAGCCTTATTACTCGCTTTAAATGCTTTTATAGTCTCAATATTGATTTTAAGTTGAAATTTCTTACATTTTTCATTAAAACAGATTATAATTGAATGTTTTCCTCAAAAAACATGAAGTGAAAGCCATTCATTGAGAAGAAAAGTTCATTTATTGTCACTCATGCCTTCAAAAGCATTATTACTAGCTTTAAATGGATTTATAATCTCATTATTGATTTTAAGTTGAATTTTCTTATAATTTTGGTTAAAACCGAATATAATTGAATGTTTGCCTCGAGAAACGTGACACGAAAGCCATCTATTGACATGAAAGTTTATTTATAGTAACTCATGCTTTCGAAAGCCTTATTACTCGCTTTAAATACTTTTATAGTCTCATTATTGATTTTAAGTTGAATATTCTTACATTTTTGGTTAACAAAGATTATAATTGAATGTTTGCCTCGGGAAACGTGAAGCGAAAGCCATCTACTGACAAGAAAAGTTTATTTATTGTCACTCATGCCTTCGAAAGCGTTATTACTCGCTTTAAATGGTTTTATATTCTCATTATTGATTTTAAGTTGAATTTTCTTATAATTTTGGTTAAAACAGAATATAATTGAATGTTTGCCTCGAGAAACGTGACGCGAAAGCCATCCATTGATAACAAAAGTTTATTTGTAGTCACTCATGCCTTCGGAAGCCTTATTACTCGCTTTAAATACTTTTATAGTCTCATTTATTGATTTTAAGTTCAATATTCTTACATTTTAGGTTAAAACAGATTATAATTGAATGTGTTACCTCGAGAAACGTGAAGCGAAAGCCATCTATTGACAAGAAATGTTTATTTATTGTTCCTCATGCCTTCGAAAGCGTTATGACTCGCTTTAAATGGTTTTATCTACTCATTATTGATTTTAAGTTGAGTTTTCTTATGTTTTTTGTAAAACATAATATAATTGAATGTTTGCCTCAAGAAACGTGAAGCGAAAGCCATCTATCGTCAAGAAAAGTTTATTTATAGTCACTCATACCTTCGGAAGCCTTATTGCCCGCTCTAAATGGTTTTATAGTCTCATTACTGATTTTAAGTTGAATTTTCCTATATTTTTTGATAAAACAGATTATAATTGGATGTTTGCCTCAGAAAATGTGACGCGAAAGCCATCCATTGCCAAGAAAAGTTCATTTATTGTCAACCATGCCTTCGAGAGCATTATTACTGCTTTTAAATGGATTTATAATCTCATTATTGATTTTAAGTTGAATTTTCTTACAATTTTGGTTAAAACAAAATATAATTGACTGTTTGCCACGAGAAACGTGACGTGAAAGCCATCCATTGACAAGAAAAGTTTATTTATAGTCACTTATGCCTTCGAATGCCTTATTACTCGCTTTAAATGCTTTTATAGTCTCGATATTGATTTTAAGTTGAATTCGCTTACATTTTTGGTTAAAACAGATTATAATTGAATGGTTGTTTCGGAAAATGTGAAGCGAAATCCTTCCATTGGGAGGGAAAATTCATTTATTGTGACTCGTGCCTTCGAAAGCGTTACTACTGGCTTTAAATGGATTTATAATCCCATTATTGATTTTAAGTTGAATTTTCTTATAATTTTGGTGAAAACGGAATATAATTGAATGTTTGCCTCGAGAAACGTGACGCGAAAGCCATCCATTGACAAGAAAAGTTTATTTATAGTCACTCATGCCTTCGAAAGCGTTATTACTAGCTATAAATGGATTTATAATCTCATTATTGATTTTAAGTTGAATTTTCTTATAATTTTGGTTAAAACAGAATGTAATTGAATGTTTGCCTCGAGAAACGTGAGGCAAAAGCCATCCATTGACAACAAAAGTTTATTTGTAGTCACTCATGCCTTCAGAAGCCTTATTACTCGCTTTAAATACTTTTATATTCTCATTTATTGATTTTAAGTTGAATATTCTTACATTTTAGGTTAAAACAGATTATAATGGAATGTGTTGCCTCAGAAAACGTGAAGCGAAAGCCATCTATTGACAAGAAATGTTTATTTATTGTTCCTCATGCCTTCGAAAGCGTTATTACTCGCTTTAAATGGTTTTATATACTCATTATTGATTTTAAGTTGGGTTTTCTTATATTTTTTGTAAAACATAATATAATTGAATGTTTGCCTCAGGAAACGTGAAGCAAAAGCCATCCATCGACAAGAAAAGTTTATTTATAGTCACTCATACCTTCGGAAGCCTTATTGCCCGCTCTAAATTGTTTTATAGTCTCATTATTGATTTTAAGTTGAATTTTCTTACATTTTTTGTTAAAACAGATTATAATTGGATGTTTGCCTCAGAAAACGCGAAGCGAAAGCCATCCATTGCCAAGAAAAGTTCATTTATTGTCGACCATGCCTTCGAAAGCATTATTACTGCCTTTAAATGGATTTATAATCTCACTATTGATTTTAAGTTGAATTTTCTTACAATTTTGGTTAAAACAAAATATAATTGACTGTTTGCCACAAGAAACGTGACGCGAAAGCCATCCATTGACAAGAAAAGTTTATTTATAGTCACTTACGCCTTCGAAAGCCTTATTACTCGCTTTAAATGCTTTTATAGTCTCAATATTGATTTTAAGTTGAATTTTCTTACATTTTTCATTAAAACAGAATATAATTGAATGTTTTCCTCAAAAAACATGAAGCGAAAGTCATCCATTGAGAAGAAAAGTTCATTTATAGTCACTCATACCTTCGATAGCCTTATTGCCGACTTTAAATGGTTTTATAGTCTCATTATCGATTTTAAGTTGAATTTTCTTACAATTTTGGTAAAAACAAAATATAATTGACTTTTTGCCATGAGAAACGTGACGCGAAAGCCATCCATTGACAAGAAAAGTTTATTTATAGTCAGTTATGCCTTCGAATGCCTTATTACTCGCTTTAAATGCTTTTATAGTCTCGATATTGATTTTAAGTTGAATTCGCTTACATTTTTGGTTAAAACAGATTATAATTGAATGGTTGTTTCGGAAAACGTGAAGCGAAATCCTTCCATTGAGAGGGAAAATTCATTTATTGTGACTCGTGCCTTCGAAAGCGTTACTACTGGCTTTAAATGGATTTATAATCCCATTATTGATTTTAAGTTGAATTTTCTTATAATTTTGGTGAAAACGGAATATAATTGAATGTTTGCCTCGAGAAACGTGACGCGAAAGCCATCCATTGACAAGAAAAGTTTATTTATAGTCACTCATGCCTTCGAAAGCCTTATTACTCGCTTTAAATACTTTTATAGTCTCATTATTGATTTTAAGTTGAATATTCTTACATTTTTGGTGAACAAAGATTATAATTGAATGTTTGCCTCGGGAAACATGAAGCAAAAGCCACTTATTGACAAGAAAACTTCATTTATAGTCACTCATTCCTTTGAAAACGTTATTATTGGTTTTAAATGAATTTATAATCTCATTATTGATTTTAAGTTGAATTTTCTTATAATTTTGGTTAAAACAGAATATAATTGAATGTTTGCCTTGAGAAACGTGATGCGAAATCCATCCATTGACAACAAAAGCTTATTTATAGTCACTCATGCCTTCGGAAGCCTTATTACTCGCTTTAAATGCTTTTATAGTCTCAATATTGATTTTAAGTTGAATTTTCTTACATTTTTCATTAAAACAGATTATAATTGAATGTTTTCCTCAAAAAACATGAAGCGAAAGCCATCCATTGAAAAGAAAAGTTTATTTATTGTCACTCATGCCTTCCAAAGCGTTATTACTGGCTTTAAATGGATTTATAATCTCATTATTGATTTTAAGTTGAATTTTCTTTTAATTTTGGTGAAAACAGAATATAATTGAATGTTTGCCTCGAGAAACATGACACGAAAGCCATCCATTGACAAGAAAGTTTATTTATAGTCACTCATGCCTTCAAAAGCCTTATTACTCGCTTTAAATACTTTTATAGTCCCATTATTGATTTTAAGTTGAATATTCTTACATTTTTGGTTAACAAAGATTATAATTGAATGTTTGCCTCGAGAAACATGAAGCGAAAGCCATTTATTGACAAGAAAAGTTCATTTATAGTCACTCATTCCTTTGAAAGCGTTATTATTGGTTTTAAATGGATTTATAATCTCATTATTGATTTTAAGTTGAATTTTCTTATAATTTTGGTTAAAACAGAATATAATTGAATGTTTGCCTCGAGAAACGTGACGCGAAAGCCATCCATTAAGATCAAAAGTTTTTTTATAGTCACTCATGCCTTCGGAAGCTTTATTACTCGCTTTAAATGCTTTTATAGTCTCAATATTGATTTTAAGTTGAATTTTTTTACATTTTTCATTAAAACATATTATAATTGAATGTTTGCCTCAAAAAACATGAAGCGAAACCCATCCATTGAGAAGAAAAGTTCATTTATTGTCACTCCTGGCTTCGAAAGAGTTATTACTAGCTGTAAATGGATTTATAATCTCATTATTGATTTTAAATTGAATTTTCTTATAATTTTGGTTAAAACAGAATATAATTGAATGTTTGCCTCGAGAAACGTGACGCGAAAGCCATCCATTAAGATCAAAAGTTTTTTTATAGTCACTCATGCCTTCGGAAGCTTTATTACTCGCTTTAAATGCTTTTATAGTCTCAATATTGATCTTAAGTTGAATTTTTTTACATTTTTCATTAAAACATATTATAATTGAATGTTTGCCTCAAAAAACATGAAGCGAAACCCATCCATTGAGAAGAAAAGTTCATTTATTGTCACTCCTGGCTTCGAAAGAGTTATTACTAGCTGTAAATGGATTTATAATCTCATTATTGATTTTAAGTTGAATTTTCTTATAATTTTGGTTAAAACAGAATATAATTGAATGTTTTCCTCGAGAAACGTGACGCGAAAGCCATCCATTGACAACAAAAGTTTATTTATAGTCACTCATACCTTCGGAAGCCTTATTACTCGCTTTAAATATTTTTATAGTCTCATTTATTGATTTTAAGTTGTATATTCTTACATTTTTGGTTAAAACAGATTATAATTGGATGTTTGCTTCCGAAAACGTGAAGCGACAGCCATCTTTAGACAAGAAAAGTTTATTTATTGTCACTTATGCCTTCGAAAGCGTTATTACTCGCTTTAAATGGTTTTATATTCTCAATATTGATTTTAAGTTGAGTTTTCTTATATTTTTGGTAAAACAGAATATAATTGAATGTTTGCCTCAGGAAACATGAAGCGAAAGCCATCTATCGACAAGAAAAGTTCATTTATAGCCACTCATACCTTCGGAAGCCTTATTGCCCGCTTTAAATTGTTTTATAGTCTCATTATTGATTTTAAGTTGAATTTTCTTATAATTTTGGTTAAAATAGAATATAATTGAATGTTTGCGTCGAGAAACGTGACGCGAAAGCCATCCATTGACAAGAAAAGTTTATTTATAGTAACTTATGCCTTCGAAAGCCTTATTACTCGCTTTAAATACTTTTATAGTCTCATTATTGATTTTAAGTTGAATATTCTTACATTTTTGGTTAACAAAGATTATAATTGAATGTTTGCCTCGGGAAACATGAAGCGAAAGCCATTTATTGACAAGAAAAGTTCAGTTATAGTCACTTATTCCTTTGAAAACGTTATTATTGGTTTTAAATGGATTTATAATCTCATTATTGATTTTAAGTTGAATTTTCTTATAATTTTGGTGAAAACAGAATATAATTGAATGTTTGCCTCGAGAAACGTGACACGAAAGCCATCCATTGACAAGAAATGTTATTTATAGTCACTCATGCCTTCGAAAGCCTTATTACTCGCTTTAAATGCTTTTATAGTCTCAAAATTGATTTTAAGTTGAATTTTCTTACATTTTTCATTAAAACAGATTATAATTGAGTGTTTGCCTCAAAAAACATGAAGCGAAACCCATCCATTCAGAAGAAAAGTTCATTTATTGTCACTCCTGCCTTCGAAAGCGTTATTACTGGCTTTAAATGGATTTATAGTCTCATTATTGATTTTAAGTTGAATTTTCTTACAATTTTGGTTAAAACAGAATATAATTGAATGTTTGCCTCGAGAAACGTGACGCGAAAGCCATCCATTGACAGTAAAAGTTTATTTATAGTCACTCGTGCTTTCGGAAACCTTATTACTCGCTTTAAATACTTTTATAGTCTCATTTATTGATTTTAAGTTGAATATTCTTACATTTTTAGTTAAAACAGATTATAATTGAATGTTTGCCTCGAGAAACGTGAAGCAAAAGCCATCTATTGATAAGAAAGTTTTATTTATTGTCACTCATGCCTTCGAAAGCGTTATTACTCACTTTAAATGGTTTTATATACTCATTATTTATTTTAAGTTGAGTTTTCTTATATTTTTTTGTAAAACAGAATATAATTGAATGTTTACCTCCAAAAACGTGAAGCGAAATCCATCCATCGACAAGAAAAGTTCATTTATAGTCACTCATACCTTCGGAAGCCTTATTGCCCGCTTTAAATGGTTTTATAGTCTCATTATTGATTTTAAGTTGAATTTTCTTACATTTTTTGTTAAAACAGATTATAATTGGATGTTTGCCTCAGAAAACGCGAAGCGAAAGCCATCCATTGCCAAGAAAAGTTCATTTATTGTCGACCATGCCTTCGAAAGCATTATTACTGGCTTTAAATGGATTTATAATAACATTATTGATTTTAAGTTGAATTTGCCTACAATTTTGGTTAAAACAAAATATAATTGACTGTTTGTCACGAGAAACGTGACACGAAAGCCATCCATTGACAAGAAAAGTTTATTTATAGTCACTTATGCCTTCGAAAGCCTTATTACTCGCTTTAAATGCGTTTATAGTCTCAATATTGATTTGAAGTTGAATTCGCTTACATTTTTGGTTAAAACGGATTATAATTGCATGGTTGTTTCAAAAATCGTGAAGCGAAATCCTTCCATTGAGAAGAAAAGTTCATTTATTATGACTCGTGCCTTCGAAAGCGTTACTACTGGCTTTAAATTGATTTATAATCTCATTATTGAATTTAAGTTGAATTTTCTTACATTTTTTGTTAAAACAGATTATAATTGGATGTTTGCCTCAGAAAACGCGAAGCGAAAGCCATCCATTGCCAAGACAAGTTCATTTATTGTCAACCATGCCTTCGAAAGCATTATTACTCGCTTTAAATGGTTTTATATTCTCATTATTGATTTTGAGTTGAGTTTTCTTATATTTTTGGTAAAACAGAATACAATTGAATGTTTGCCTCGGGAAACAAGAAGCGAAAGCCATCCATCGACAAGAAAAGTTCATTTATAGCCACTCATACCTTCGAAAGCCTTATTGCTCGCTTTAAATGGTTTTATACTCTCATTATTGATTTTAAGTTGAATTTTCCTACATTTTTTGATAAAACAGATTATAATTGGATGTTTGCCTCAGAAAATGTGACGCGAAAGCCATCCATTACCAAGAAAAGTTCATTTATTGTCAACCATGCCTTCGAAAGCATTATTACTGGCTTTAAATGGATTTATAATCTCATTATTAATTTTTAGTTGAATTTTCTTATAATTTTGGTTAAAACAAAATATAATTGACTGTTTGCCACGAGAAACGTGGCGCGAAAGCCATCCATTGACAAGAAAAGTTTATTTATAGTCACTTATGCCTTCAAAAGCCTTATTACTCGCTTTAAATGCGTTTATAGTCTCAATATTGATTTGAAGTTGAATTCGCTTACATTTTTGGTTAAAACGGATTATAATTGCATGGTTGTTTCAAAAATCGTGAAGCGAAATCCTTCCATTGAGAAGAAAAGTTCATTTATTATGACTCGTGCCTTCGAAAGCGTTACTACTGGCTTTAAATGGATTTATAATCTCATTATTGATTTTAAGTTGAATTTTCTTATAATTTTGGTGAATACAGAATATAATTGAATGTTTGCCTCGAGAAACGTGACGCGAAAGCCATACATCGACAAGAAAAGTTTATTTATAGTCACTTATGCCTTCGAAAGCCTTATTACTCGCTTTAAATGCTTTTATAGTCTCAATATTGATTTTAAGTTGAATTCTCTTACATTTTTGGTTAAAACAGATTATAATTGAATGGTTGTTTCGGAAAATGTGAAGCGAAATCCTTCTATTGAAAAGAAAAGTTCATTTATTGTCACTCGTGGCTTCGAAAGCGTTACTACTGGCTTTAAATGGATTTATAATCTCATTATTAATTTTAAGTTGAATTTTCTTATAATTTTGGTGAAAACAGAATATAATTGAATGTTTGCCTCGAGAAACGTGATGTGAAAGCCATCCAATGACAAGAAAAGTTTATTTATAGTCACTCATGCCTTCGGAAGCCTTATTACTTGCTTTAAATACTTTTGTAGTCTCATTATTGATTTTAAGTTGAATATTCTCACATTTTTGGTTAAGAAAGATTATAATTGAATGTTTGCCTCGAGAAACATGAAGCGAAAGCCATTTATTGACAAGAAAAGTTCATTTATAGTCACTCATTCCTTTGAAAGCGTTATTGTTGGTTTTAAATGGATTTATAATCTCATTATTGATTTTAAGTTGAATTTTCTTATAATTTTGGTTAAAACAGAATATAATTGAATGTTTGCCTTGAGAAACGTTACGCGAAAGCCATCCATTGACAACAAAAGTTTATTTATAGTCACTCATGCCTTCGGAAGCCTTATTACTCGCTTTAAATACTTTTATAGTCTCATTTATTGATTTTAAGTTGAATATTCTTACATTTTTCATTAAAACAGATTATAATTGAATGTTTTCCTCAAAAAACATGAAGTGAAAGCCATCCATTGAGAAGAAAAGTTCATTTATTGTCACTCATGCTTTCAAAAGCATTATTACTGGCTTTAAATTGATTTATAATCTCATTATTGAATTTAAGTTGAATTTTCTTACATTTTTTGTTAAAACAGATTATAATTGGATGTTTGCCTCAGAAAACGCGAAGCGAAAGCCATCCATTGCCAAGACAAGTTCATTTATTGTCAACCATGCCTTCGAAAGCATTATTACTCGCTTTAAATGGTTTTATATTCTCATTATTGATTTTAAGTTGAGTTTTCTTATATTTTTTGTAAAACAGGATATAATTGAATGTTTGCCTCAAGAAACGTGAAGCGTAAGCCATCCATCGACAAGAAAAGTTCATTTATAGTCACTCATACCTTCGGAAGCCTTATTGCCCGCTTTAAATGGTTTTATAGTCTCATTATTGATTTTAAGTTGAATTTTCTTTCATTTTTTGTTAAAACATACTATAATTGGATGTTTGCCTTAGAAAACGCGAAGCGAAAGCCATCCATTGCCAAGAAAAGTTCATTTATTGTCAACCATGCCTTCGAAAGCATTATTACTAGCTTTAAATGGATTTATAATCTCATTATTGATTTGAAGTTGAATTTTCTTACAATTTTGGTTAAAACAAAATATAATTGACTGTTTGCCACGAGAAACGTGACGCGAAAGCCATCCATTGACAACAAAAGTTTATTTATAGTCACTTATGCCTTTGAAAGCCTTATTACTCGCTTTAAATGCTTTTATAGTCTCAATATTGATTTTAAGTTGAATTCTCTTACATTTTTGGTTAAAATAGATTATAATTGAATGGTTGTTTCGGAAAACGTGAAGCGAAATCCTTCGATTGAGAAGAAAAGTTCATTTATTGTCACTCGTGCCATCGAAAGCGTTACTACTTACTTTAAATGGATTTATAATCTCATTATTTATTTTAAGTTGAATTTTCTTATAATTTTGGTGAATACAGAATATAATTGAATGTTTACCTCGAGAAACGTGACGCGAAAGCAATCCATTGACAACAAAAGTTTAATTATAGTCACTCATGCCTTCGGAAGCCTTATTACCCGCTTTAAATGCTTTTATAGTCTCAAAATTGATCTTAAGTTGAATTTTCTTACATTTTTCATTAAAACAGATTATAATTCAGTGTTTGCATCTGAAAACATGAAGCGAAAGCCATCCATTGAGAAGAAAAGTTCATTTATTGTCACTCCTGCCTTCGAAAGCGTTATTACTGGCTTTAAATGGATTTACAATCTCATTATTGATTTTAAGTTGAATTTTCTTATAATTTTGGTGAAAACAGAATATAATTGAATGTTTACCTCGAGAAACGTGACGCGAAAGCCATCCATTGACAACAAAAGTTTATTTATAGTCACTCATGCCTTCGGAAGCCTTGTTACTCGCTTTAAATACTTTTATAGTCTCATTATTGATTTTAAGTTGAATATTCTTACATTTTTGGTTAACAAAGATTATAATTGAATGTTTGCCTCGAGAAACGTGAAGCGAAAGCCATCTATTGACAAGAAAAGTTCATTTATAGTCACTCATTCTTTTGAAAACGTTATTATTGGTTTTAAATGGATTTATAATCTCATTATTGATTTTAAGTTGAATTTTCTTATACTTTTGGTTAAAACAGAATATAATTGAATGTTTGCCTTGAGAAACGTGACGCGAAAGCCATCCATTGAGAACAAAAGTTTATTTATAGTCACTCATGCCTTCAAAAGCATTATTACTGGCTTGAAATGGATTTATAATCTCATTATTGATTTTAAGTTAAATTTTCGTATAATTTTTGTGAAAACAGAATATAATTGAATGTTTGCCTCGAAAAACGTGACACGAAAGCCATCCATTGACAAGAAAATTTATTTATAGTCACTCATGCTTTCGAAAGCCTTATTACTCGCTTTAAATACTTTTATAGTCTCATTATTGATTTTAAGTTGAATATTCTTACATTTTTGGTTAACAAAGATTATAATTAAATATTTGCCTGGGGAAACGAGAAGCGAAAGCCATCTATTGACAAAAAAAGTTCATTTATAGTCACTCATTCCTTTGAAAACTTTATTATTGGTTTTAAATGGATTTATAATCTCATTATTGATTTTAAGTTGAATTTTCTTATAATTTTGGTTAAAACAGAATATAATTGAATGTTTGCCTTGAGAAACGTGAGGCGAAAGCCATCCATTAACAACAAAAGTTTATATACAGTCACTCATGCCTTCGGAAGCCTTATTACTCTCTTTAAATACTTTTATAGTCTCATTTCTTACATTTTTTGTTAAGAAAGATTATAATTGAATGTTTGCCTCAAGAAACATAAAGCGAAAGCCATTTATTGACAAGAAAAGTTTATTTATAGTCACTCATTCCTTTGAAAGCGTTATTATTGGTTTTAAATTGATTTATAATCTCATTATTGATTTTAAGTTCAATTTTCTTATAATTTTGGTTAAAACAGAATATAATTGAATGTTTGCCTCGAGAAGTGTGACGCGAAAGCCATCCATTGACAACAAAAGTTTATTTATAGTCAGTCATGCCTTCGGAAGCCTTATTACTCGTTTTAAATACTTTTATAGTCTCATTATTTATTTTAAGTTGAATATTCTTACATTTTTGGTTAACAAAGATTATAATTGAATGTTTGCCTCGGGAAACGTGAAGCGACAGCCATCTATTGACAAGAAAAGTTCATTTATAGTCACTCATTCCTTTGAAAACGTTATTATTGGTTTTAAATGGATTTATAATCTCATTATTGATTTTAAGTTGAATTTTCTTATAATTTTGGTTAAAAGAGAATATAATTGAATGTTTGCCTTGAGAAACGTGATGCGAAAGCCATCCATTGACAACAAAAGTTTATTTATAGTCACTCATGCCTTTGGAAGCCTTATTACTCGCTTTAATTGCTTTTATAGTCTCAATATTGATTTTAAGTTGAATTTTCTTCCATTTTTCATTAAAATAGATTATATTTTTATGTTTGCCTCAGAAAACATGAAGCGAAAGCCATCCATTGAGAAGAAAACTTCATTTATTGTCACTCATGCCTTCAAAAGCGTTATTACTAGCTTTAAATGGATTTATAATCTCATTATTGATTTTAAGTTGAATTTTCTTATAGTTTTGGTTAAAACATAATATAATTGAATGTTTGCATTGAGAAACGTGACACGAAAGCCATCCATTGGCAAGAAAGTTTATTTATAGTCACTCATGCCTTCGGATGCCTTATTACTCGCTTTAAATACTTTTATAGTCTCATTATTGATTTTAAGTTGAATATTCTTATATTTTTGGTTAACAAAGATTATAATTGAATGTTTGCCTCTGGAAACATGAAGCGAAAGCTATTTATTGACAAGAAAAGTTCATTTATAGTCACTCATTCTTTTGAAAGCGTTATTATTGGTTTTCAATAGATTTATAATCTCATTATTGATTTTAAGTTCAATTTTCTTATAATTTTGGTTAAAACAGAATATAATTGAATGTTTGCCTCGAGAAACGTGAGGCGAAAGCAATCTATTGACAACAAAAGTTTATTTATAGTCACTCATGCCTTCGGAAGCCTTATTACCCGCTTTAAATGCTTTTATAGTCTCAAAATTGATCTTAAGTTGAATTTTCTTACATTTTTCATTAAAACAGATTATAATTCAATGTTTGCATCTGAAAACATGAAGCGAAAGCCATCCATTGAGAAGAAAAGTTCATTTATTGTCACTCCTGCCTTCGAAAGCGTTATTACTGGCTTTAAATGGATTTATAATCTCACTATTGATTTTAAGTTGAATTTTCTTATAATTTTGGTGAAAACAGAATATAATTGAATGTTTGCCCCGAGAAACGTGACGCGAAAGCCATCCATTGACAAGAAAAGTTTATTTATAGTCACTCATACCTTCGGAAGCCTTATTACTCGCTTTAAATACTTTTATAATCTCATTATTGATTTTAAGTTGAATATTCTTACATTTTTGGTTAACAAAGATTATAATTGAATGTTTGCCTCGGGAAACGTGAAGCGAAAGCCATCTATTGACAAGAAAAGTTCATTTATAGTTACTCATTCCTTTGAAAACGTTATTATTGGTTTTAAATGGATTTATAATCTCATTATTGATTTTAAGTTGAATTTTCTTATACTTTTGGTTAAAACAGAATATAATTGAATGTTTGCCTTGAGAAACGTGACGCGAAAGCCATCCATTGAGAACAAAAGTTTATTTATAGTCACTCATACCTTCGGAAGCCTTATTACTCGCTTTAAATACTTTTATAGTCTCATTTATTGATTTTAAGTTGAATATTCTTACATTTTTGGTTAAAATAGATTATAATTGAATATTTGCCTTGAGAAACGTGAAGCGAAAGCCGTCTATTGACAAGAAAGGTTTATTTATTGTTACTCATGCCTTCGAAAGTGTTATTACTCGCTTTAAATGGTTTTATATTCTCATTATTGATTTTAAGTTGAGTTTTCTTATATTTTTGGTAAAACAGAATATAATTGAATGTTTGCAGCGGGAAACGTGAAGCGAAAGCCATCCATCGACAAGAATAGTTCATTTATAGTCACTCATTCCTTCGGAAGCCTTATTGCTCGTTTTAAATGGTTTTATAGTCTCATTATTGATTTTAAGTTGAATTTTCTTACATTTTTTGTTAAAACAGATTATAATTGGATGTTTGCCTCAGAAAACGCGAAGCGAAAGCCATCCATTGCCATGAAAAGTTCATTTATTGTCAACCATGCCTTGAAAGCATTATTACTGGCTTTAAGTGGATTTATAATCTCATTATTGATTTTAAGTTGAATTTTCTTATAATTTTGGTTAAAACAAAATATAATTGACTGTTTGCCATGAGAAACGTGACGCGAAAGCCATCCATTGACAAGAAAAGTTTATTTATAGTCACTTATGGCTTCGAAAGCCTTATTACTCGCTTTAAATGCTTTTATAGTCTCAATATTGATTTTAAGTTGAATTTTCGTACATTTTTGGTTAAAACAGATTATAATTGAATGGTTGTTTCAAAAAACCTGAAGCGAAATCCTTCCATTGAGAAGAAAAGTTCATTTATTGTGACTCGTGCCTTCGAAAGCGTTACTACTGGCTTTAAATGGATTTATAATCTCATTATTGATTTTAAGTTCAACTTTCTTATAATTTTGGTGAAAACAGAATATAATTGAATGTTTGCCTCGAGAAACGTGACTCGAAAGCCATCCATTGACAAGAAAAGTTTATTTATAGTCACTCACGCCTTCGGAAGCCTTATTACTCGCTTTAAATACTTTTATAGTCTGATTATTGATTTTAAGTTGAATATTCTTACATTTTTGGTTAGCAAAGATTATAATTGAATGTTTGCCTCTGGAAACGCGAAGCGAAATCCGTCTATTGACAAGAAAAGTTCATTTATAGTCACTCATTCCTTTGAAAACGTTATTATTGGTTTTAAATGGATTTATAATCTCATTATTGATTTTAAGTTGAATTTTCTTATAATTTTGGTTAAAAGAGAATATAATTGAATGTTTGCCTTGAGAAACATGATGCGAAAGCCATCCATTGACAACAAAAGTTTATTTATAGTCACCCATGCCTTCGGAAGCGTTATTACTCACTTTAAATGCTTTTATAGTCTCAATATTGATTTTAATTTGAATTTTCTTACATTTTTCATTAAAACATATTATAATTGTATGTTTGCCTCAGAAAACATGAAGCGAAAGCCATCCATTGAGAAGAAAAGTTCATTTATTGTCACTCATGCCTTCAAAAGCGTTATTATTGGCTTTAAATGGATTTATAATCTCATTATTGATTTTAAGTTGAATTTTCTTATAATTTTGGTTAAAACAGAATATAATTGAATGTTTGCATCGAGAAACGTGATACGAAAGCCATCCATTGGCAAGAAAGTTTATTTATAGTCACTCATGCCTTCGGATGCCTTATTACTCGCTTTAAATACTTTTACAGTCTCATTATTGATTTTAAGTTGAATATTATTATATTTTTTGTTAACAAAGATTATAATTGAATGTTTGCCTCTGGAAACATGAAGCGAAAGCCATTTATTGACAAGAAAAGTTCATTTATAGTCACTTATTCCTTTGAAAGCGTTATTATTGGTTTTAAATGGATTTATAATCTCATTATTGATTTTAAGTTCAATTTTCTTATAATTTTGGTTAAAACAGAATATAATTGAATGTTTGCATCGAGAAACGTGACACGAAAGCCATCCATTGGCAAGAAAGTTTATTTATAGTCACTCATGCCTGCGGATGCCTTATTACTCGCTTTAAATACTTTTATAGTCTCATTATTGATTTTAAGTTGAATATTCTTACATTTTTGGTTAGCAAAGATTATAATTGAATGTTTGCCTCGGGAAACGTGCAGCGAAATCCGTCTATTGACAAGAAAAGTTCATTTATAGTCACTCATTCCTTTGAAAACGTTATTATTGGTTTTAAATGGATTTATAATCTTATTATTGATTTTAAGTTCAATTTTCTTATAATTTTGGTTAAAAGAGAATATAATTGAATGTTTGCCTTGAGAAACGTGATGCGAAAGCCATCCATTGAGAACAAAAGTTTATTTATAGTCACTCATGCCTTCGGAAGCCTTATTACTCGCTTTAAATACTTTTATAGTCTCGTTATTGATTTTAAGTTGAATATTCCTACATTTTTGGTTAAGAAAGATTATAATTGAATGTTTGCCTCGGGAAACATGAAGCGAAAGCCATTTATTGACAAGAAAAGTTCATTTATAGCCACTCATTCCTTCGAATGCGTTATTATTGGTTTTAAATGGATTTATAATCTCATTATTGAGTTTAAGTTGAATTTTCTTACATTTTTTGTTAAAACAGATTATAATTGGATGTTTGCCTTAGAAAACGCGAAGCGAAAGCCATCCATTGCCAAGAAAAGTTCATTTATTGTCAACCATGCCTTCGAAAGCATTATTACTAGCTTTAAATGGATTTATAATCTCATTATTGATTTGAAGTTGAATTTTCTTGCAATTTTGGTTAAAACAAAATATAATTGACTGTTTGCCACGAGAAACGTGACGCGAAAGCCATCCATTGACAAGAAAAGTTTATTTATAGTCACTTATGGCTTCGAAAGCCTTATTACTCTCTTTAAATGCTTTTATAGTCTCAATATTGATTTTAAGTTGAATTCTCTTACATTTTTGGTTAAAATAGATTATAATTGAATGGTTGTTTCGGAAAACGTGAAGCGAAATCCTTCGATTGAGAAGAAAAGTTCATTTATTGTCACTCGTGCCATCGAAAGCGTTACTACTTACTTTAAATGGATTTATAATCTCATTATTTATTTTAAGTTGAATTTTCTTATAATTTTGGTGAATACAGAATATAATTGAATGTTTACCTCGAGAAACGTGACGCGAAAGCAATCCATTGACAACAAAAGTTTATTTATAGTCACTCATGCCTTCGGAAGCCTTATTACCCGCTTTAAATGCTTTTATAGTCTCAAAATTGATCTTAAGTTGAATTTTCTTACATTTTTCATTAAAACAGATTATAATTCAGTGTTTGCATCTGAAAACATGAAGCGAAAGACATCCATTGAGAAGAAAAGTTCATTTATTGTCACTCCTGCCTTCGAAAGAGTTATTACTGGCTTTAAATGGATTTATAATCTCATTATTGATTTTAAGTTGAATTTTCTTATAATTTTGGTGAAAACAGAATATAATTGAATGTTTGCCCCGAGAAACGTGATGCGAAAGCCATCCATTGGCAACAAAAGTTTATTTATAGTCACTCATGCCTTCGGAAGCCTTATTACTCGCTTTAAATACTTTTATAGTCTCATTATTGATTTTAAGTTGAATTTTCTTACATTTTTGGTTAACAAAGATTATAATTGAATGTTTGCCTCGGGAAAGGTGAAGCGAAAGCCATCTATTGACAAGAAAAGTTCATTTATAGTCACTCATTCCCTTGACAACGTTATTATTGGTTTTAAATGGATTTATAATCTCATTATTGATTTTAAGTTGAATTTTCTTATACTTTTGGTTAAAACAGAATATAATTGAATGTTTGCCGTGAGAAACGTGACGCAAAAGCCATCCATTGAGAACAAAAGTATATTTACAGTCACTCATGCCTTCAAAAGCATTATTACTGGCTTGAAATGGATTTATAATCTCATTATTGATTTTAAGTTGAATTTTCTTATAATTTTGGTGAAAACAGAATATAATTGAATGTTTGCCTCGAGAAACGTGACACGAAAGCCATCCATTGACAAGAAAATTTATTTATAGTCACTCATGCTTTCGAAAGCCTTATTACTCGCTTTAAATACTTTTATAGTCTCATTATTGATTTTAAGTTGAATATTCTTACATTTTTGTTTAACAAAGATTATAATTAAATGTTTGCCTCGGGAAACGAGAAGCGAAAGCCATCTATTGACAAGAAAAGTTCATTTATAGTCACTCATTCCTTTGAAAACTTTATTATTGGTTTTAAATGGATTTATAATCTCATTATTGATTTTAAGTTCAATTTTCTAATAATTTTGGTTAAAACGGAATATAATTGAATGTTTGCCTTGAGAAACGTGACGCGAAAGCCATCTATTAACAACAAAAGTTTATTTATAGTCACTCATGCCTTCGGAAGCCTTATTACTCTCTTTAAATACTTTTATAGTCTCATTTCTTATATTTTTTGTTAAGAAAGATTATAATTGAATGTTTGCCTCAAGAAACATAAAGCGAAAGCCATTTATTGATAAGAAAAGTTCATTTATAGTCAGTCATTCCTTTGAAAGCATTATTATTGGTTTTAAATGGATTTATAATCTCATTATTGATTTTAAGTTCAATTTTCTTATAATTTTGGTTAAAAAGAATATAATTGAATGTTTGCCTCGAGAAGTGTGACGCGAAAGCCAGCCATTGACAACAAAAGTTTTTTTATAGTCACTCATACCTTCGGAAGCCTTATTACTCGTTTTAAATACTTTTATAGTCTCATTATTGATTTTAAGTTGAATATTCTTACATTTTTGGTTAACAAAGATTATAATTGAATGTTTGCCTTGGGAAACGTGAAGTGAACGCCATCTATTGACAAGAAAAGTTCATTTATAGTCACTCATTCCTTTGAAAACGTTATTATTAGTTTTAAATGGATTTATAATCTCATTATTGATTTCAAGTTGAATTTTCTTATAATTTTGGTTAAAAGAGAATATAATTGAATGTTTGCCTTGAGAAACGTGATGCGAAAGCCATCCATTGACAACAAAAGTTTATTTATAGTCACTCATGCCTTCGGAAGCCTTATTACTCGCTTTAAATGCTTTTATAGTCTCAATATTGATTTTAAGTTGAATTTTCTTACATTTTTCATTAAAATAGATTATAATTTTATGTTTGCCTCAGAAAACATGAAGCGAAAGCCATCCATTGAGAAGAAAAGTTCATTTATTGTCACTCATGCCTTCAAAAGCGTTATTACTAGCATTAAATGGATTTATAATCTCATTATTGATTTTAAGTTGAATTTTCTTATAGTTTTGGTTAAAACATAATATAATTGAATGTTTGCATCGAGAAACGTGACACGAAAGCCATCCATTGGCAAGAAAGTTTATTTATAGTCACTCATGCCTTCGGATGCCTTATTACTCGCTTTAAATACTTTTATAGTCTCATTATTGATTTTAAGTTGAATATTCTTATATTTTTGGTTAACAAAGATTATAATTGAATGTTTGCCTTTGGAAACATGAAGCGAAAGCTATTTATTGACAAGAAAAGTTCATTTATAGTCACTCATTCTTTTGAAAGCGTTATTGTTAGTTTTCAATGGATTTATAATCTCATTTTTGATTTTAAGTTCAATTTTCTTATAATTTTGGTTAAAACAGAATATAATTGAATGTTTGCCTCGAGAAACGTGAGGCGAAAGCAATCCATTGACAACAAAAGTTTATTTATAGTCACTCATACCTTCGGAAGCCTTATTACCCGCTTTAAATGCTTTTATAGTCTCAAAGTTGATCTTAAGTTGAATTTTCTTACATTTTTCATTAAAACAGATTATAATTCAATGTTTGCATCTGAAAACATGAAGCGAAAGCCATCCATTGAGAAGCAAAGTTCATTTATTGTCACTCCTGCCTTCGAAAGCGTTATTACTGGCTTTAAATGGATTTATAATCTCATTATTGATTTTAAGTTGAATTTTCTTATAATTTTGGTGAAAACAGAATATAATTGAATGTTTGCCCCGAGAAACGTGACGCGAAAGCCATCCATTGACAAGAAAAGTTTATTTATAGTCACTCATGCCTTCGGAAGCCTTATTACTCGCTTTAAATACTTTTATAATCTCATTATTGATTTTAAGTTGAATATTCTTACATTTTTGGTTAACAAAGATTATAATTGAATGTTTGCCTCGGGAAACGTGAAGCGAAAGCCATCTATTGACAAGAAAAGTTCATTTATAGTTACTCATTCCTTTGAAAACGTTATTATTGGTTTTAAATGGATTTATAATCTCATTATTGATTTTAAGTTGAATTTTCTTATACTTTTGGTTAAAACAGAATATAATTGAATGTTTGCCTTGAGAAACATGACGCGAAAGCCATCCATTGAGAACAAAAGTTTATTTATAGTCACTCATGCCTTCGGAAGCCTTATTACTCGCTTTAAATACTTTTATAGTCTCATTTATTGATTTTAAGTTGAATATTCTTGCATTTTTGGTTAAAACAAATTATAATTGAATATTTGCCTTGAGAAATGTGAAGCGAAAGCCGTCTATTGACAAGAAAGGTTTATTTATTGTTACTCATGCCTTCGAAAGTGTTATTACTCGCTTTAAATGGTTTTATATTCTCATTATTGATTTTAAGTTGAGTTTTCTTATATTTTTGGTAAAACAGAATATAATTGAATGTTTGCCGCGAGAAACGTGAAGCAAAAGCCATCCATCGACAAGAATAGTTCATTTATAGTCACTCATTCCTTCGGAAGCCTTATTGCTCGCTTTAAATGGTTTTATAGTCTCATTGTTGATTTTAAGTTGAATTTTCTTACATTTTTTCTTAAAACATATTATAATTGGATGTTTGCCTCAGAAAACGCGAAGCGAAAGCCATCCATTGCCATGAAAAGTTCATTTATTGTCAACCATGCCTTGAAAGCATTATTACTGGCTTTAAGTGGATTTATAATCTCATTATTGATTTTAAGTTGAATTTTCTTATAATTTTGGTTAAAACAAAATATAATTGACTGTTTGCCACGAGAAACGTGACGCGAAAGCCATCCATTGACAAGAAAAGTTTATTTATAGTCACTTATGGCTTCGAAAGCCTTATTACTCGCTTTAAGTGCTTTTATAGTCTCAATATTGATTTTAAGTTGAATTTTCGTACATTTTTGGTTAAAACAGATTATAATTGAATGGTTGTTTCAAAAAACCTGAAGCGAAATACTTCCATTGAGAAGAAAAGTTCATTTATTGTGACTCGTGCCTTCGAAAGCGTTACTACTGGCTTTAAATGGATTTATAATCTCACTGTTGATTTTAAGTTGAATTTTCTTATAATTTTGGTGAAAACAGAATATAATTGAATGTTTGCCTCGAGAAACGTGACGCGAAAGCCATCCATTGACAAGAAAAGTTTATTTATAGTCACTCACGCCTTCGGAAGCCTTATTACTCGCTTTAAATACTTTTATAGTCTGATTATTGATTTTAAGTTGAATATTCTTACATTTTTGGTTAGCAAAGATTATAATAGAATGTTTGCCTCCGGAAACGCGAAGCGAAATCCGTCTATTGACAAGAAAAGTTCATTTATAGTCACTCATTCCTTTGAAAACGTTATTATTGGTTTTAAATGGATTTATAATCTCATTATTGATTTTAAGTTGAATTTTCTTATAATTTTGGTTAAAAGAGAATATAATTGAATGTTTGCCTTGAGAAACGTGATGCGAAAGCCATCCATTTACAACAAAAGTTTATTTATAGTTACTCATGCCTTCGGAAGCGTTATTACTCACTTTAAATGCTTTTATAGTCTCAATATTGATTTTAAGTTGAATTTTCTTACATTTTTCATTAAAACAGATTATAATTGTATTTTTGCCTCAGAAAACATGAAGCGAAAGCCATCCATTGAGAAGAAAAGTTCATTTATTGTCACTCATTCCTTCAAAAGCGTTATTACTGGCTTTAAATGGATTTATAATCTCATTATTGATTTTAAGTTGAATTTTCTTATAATTTTGGTTAAAACAGAATATAATTGAATGTTTGCATCGAGAAACGTGATACGAAAGCCATCCATTGGCAAGAAAGTTTATTTATAGTCACTCATGCCTTCGGATGCCTTATTACTCGCTTTAAATACTTTTATAGTCTCATTATTGATTTTAAGTTGAATGTTATTATATTTTTAGTTAACAAAGATTATAATTGAATGTTTGCCTCTGGAAACATGAAGCGAAAGCCATTTATTGACAAGAAAAGTTCATTTATAGTCACTCATTCCTTTGAAAGCGTTATTATTGGTTTTAAATGGATTTATAATCTCATTATTGATTTTAAGTTCAATTTTCTTATAATTTTCGTTAAAACAGAATATAATTGAATGTTTGCATCGAGAAACGTGACACGAAAGCCATCCATTGGCAAGAAAGTTTATTTATAGTCACTCATGCCTTCGGATGCCTTATTACTCGCTTTAAATACTTTTATAGTCTCATTATTGATTTTAAGTTGAATATTATTATATTTTTAGTTAACAAATATTATAATTGAATGTTTGCCTCTGGAAACATGAAGCGAAAGCCATTTATTGACAAGAAAAGTTCATTTATAGTCACTCATTCCTTTGAAAGCGTTATTATTGGTTTTAAATGGATTTATAATCTCGTTATTGATTTTAAGTTCAATTTTCTTATAATTTTCGTTAAAACAGAATATAATTGAATGTTTGCATCGAGAAACGTGACACGAAAGCCATCCATTGGCAAGAAAGTTTATTTATAGTCACTCATGCCTTCGGATGCCTTATTACTCGCTTTAAATACTTTTATAGTCTCATTATTGATTTTAAGTTGAATATTCTTACATTTTTGGTTAGCAAAGATTATAATTGAATGTTTGCCTGGGGAAACGTGAAGCGAAATCCGTCTATTCACAAGAAAAGTTCATTTATAGCCACTCATTCCTTTGAAAACATTATTATTGGTTTTAAATGGATTTATAATCTTATTATTGATTTTAAGTTCAATTTTCTTATAATTTTGGTTAAAAGAGAATATAATTGAATGTTTGCCTTGAGAAACATGATGCGAAAGCCATCCATTGAGAACAAAAGTTTATTTATAGTCACTCATGCCTTCGGAAGCGTTATTACTCACTTTAAATGCTTTTATAGTCTCAATATTGATTTTAAGTTGAATTTTCTTACATTTTTCATTAAAACAGATTATAATTGTATGTTTGCCTCAGAAAACATGAAGCGAAAGCCATCCATTGAGAAGAAAAGTTCATTTATTGTCACTCATGCCTTCAAAAGCGTTATTACTGGCTTTAAATGGATTTATAATCTCATTATTGATTTTAAGTTGAATTTTCTTATAATTTTGGTTAAAACATAATATAATTGAATGTTTGCATCGAGAAACGTGATACGAAAGCCATCCATTGGCAAGAAAGTTTATTTATAGTCACTCATGCCTTCGGATGCCTTATTACTCGCTTTAAATACTTTTATAGTCTCATTATTGATTTTAAGTTGAATATTATTATATTTTTGGTTAACAAAGATTATAATTGAATGTTTGCCTCTGGAAACATGAAGCGAAAGCCATTTATTGACAAGAAAAGTTCATTTATAGTCACTCATTCCTTTGAAAGCGTTATTATTGGTTTTAAATGGATTTATAATCTCATTATTGATTTTAAGTTCTATTTTCTTATAATTTTCGTTAAAACATAATATAATTGAATGTTTGCATCGAGAAACGTGACACGAAAGCCATCCATTGGCAAGAAAGTTTATTTATAGTCACTCATGCCTTCGGATGCCTTATTACTCGCTTTAAATACTTTTATAGACTCATTATTGATTTTAAGTTGAATAGTCTTACATTTTTGGTTAGCAAAGATTATAATTGAATGTTTGCCTCGGGAAACGTGAAGCGAAATCCGTATATTGACAAGAAAAGTTCATTTATAGTCACTCATTCCTTTGAAAACGTTATTATTGGTTTTAAATGGATTTATAATCTTATTATTGATTTTAAGTTCAATTTTCTTATAATTTTGGTTAAAACATAATATAATTGAATGTTTGCATCGAGAAACGTGATACGAAAGCCATCCATTGGCAAGAAAGTTTATTTATAGTCACTCATGCCTTCGGATGCCTTATTACTCGCTCTGAATACTTTTATAGTCTCATTATTGATTTTAAGTTGAATATTCTTACATTTTTGGTTAGCAAAGATTATAATTGAATGTTTGCCTCGGGAAACGTGAAGCGAAATCCGTCTATTCACAAGAAAAGTTCATTTATAGGCATTCATTCCTTTGAAAACGTTATTATTGGTTTTAAATGGATTTATAATCTTATTATTGATTTTAAGTTCAATTTTCTTATAATTTTGGTTAAAAGAGAATATAATTGAATGTTTGCCTTGAGAAACATGATGCGAAAGCCATCCATTGAGAACAAAAGTTTATTTATAGTCACTCATGCCTTCGGAAGCCTTATTACTCACTTTAAATGCTTTTATAGTCTCAATATTGATTTTAATTTGAATTTTCTTACATTTTTCATTAAAACATATTATAATTGTATATTTGCCTCAGAAAACATGAAGCGAAAGCCATCCATTGAGTAGAAAAGTTCATTTATTGTCACTCATTCCTTCAAAAGCGTTATTACTGGCTTTAAATGGATTTATAATCTCATTATTGATTTTAAGTTGAATTTTCTTATAATTTTGGTTAAAACATAATATAATTGAATGTTTGCATCGAGAAACGTGATACGAAAGCCATCCATTGGCAAGAAAGTTTATTTATAGTCACTCATGCCTTCGGATGCCTTATTACTCGCTTTAAATACTTTTATAGTCTCATTATTGATTTTAAGTTGAATATTATTATATTTTTGGTTAACAAAGATTATAATTGAATGTTTGCCTCTGGAAACATGAAGCGAAAGCCATTTATTGACAAGAAAAGTTCATTTATAGTCACTCATTCCTTTGAAAGCGTTATTATTGGTTTTAAATGGATTTATAATCTCATTATTGATTTTAAGTTCAATTTTCTTATAATTTTTGTTAAAACAGAATATAATTGAATGTTTGCATCGAGAAACGTGACACGAAAGCCATCCATTGGCAAGAAAGTTTATTTATAGTCACTCATGCCTTCGGATGCCTTATTACTCGCTCTGAATACTTTTATAGTCTCATTATTGATTTTAAGTTGAATATTCTTACATTTTTGGTTAGCAAAGATTATAATTGAATGTTTGCCTTGGGAAACGTGAAGCGAAATCCGTCTATTAACAAGAAAAGTTCATTTATAGGCATTCATTCCTTTGAAAACGTTATTATTGGTTTTAAATGGATTTATAATCTTATTATTGATTTTAAGTTCAATTTTCTTATAATTTTGGTTAAAAGAGAATATAATTGAATGTTTGCCTTGAGAAACGTGATGCGAAAGCCATCCATTGAGAACAAAAGTTTATTTATAGTCACTCATGCCTTCGGAAGCCTTATTACTCGCTTTAAATGCTTTTATAGTCTCAATATTGATTTTAAGTTGAATTTTCTTACATTTTTCATTAAAACAGATTATAATTGTATGTTTGCCTCAAAAAACATGAAACGAAAGCCATCCATTGAGAAGAAAAGTTCATTTATTGTTACTCATGCCATCCAAAGCGTTATTATTGGCTTTAAATGGATTTATAATCTCATAATTGATTTTAAGTTGAATTTTCTTATATTTTTGGTTAAAACAGAATATAATTGAATGTTTGCCTCGAGAAACCTGACACTAAAGCCGTCCATTGACAACAAAGTTTATTTATAGTCACTCATGCCTTCGGAAGCCTTATTTCTCGCTTTAAATACATTTATAGTCTCATTATTGATTTTAAGTTGAATATGCTTACATTTTTGGTTAACAAAGATTATAATTGAATGTTTGCCTCTGGAAACATGAAGCGAAAGCCATTTATTGACAAGAAAAGTTTATTTATAGTCACTCATTCTTTTGAAAGCGTTATTATTGGTTTTAAATGGATTTATAATCTCATTATTGATTTTAAGTTCAATTTTCTTACAATTTTGGTTAAAACAGAATATAATTGAATGTTTTCCTTGAGAAACGTGACGCGAAATCAATCCATTGATAACAAAAGTTTATTTATAGTCACTCATGCCCTCGGAAGCCTTATTACCCGCTTTAAATGCTTTTATAGTCTCAAAATTGATCTTAAGTTGAATTTTCTTACATTTTTCATTAAAACAGATTATAATTCAATGTTTGCGTCTGAAAACATGAAGCGAAAGCCATTCATTGAGAAGAAAAGTTCATTTATTGTCACTCTTGCCTTCGAAAGCGTTATTACTGGCTTTAAATGGATTTATAATCTCATTATTGATTTTAAGTTGAATTTTCTTATAATTTTTGTGAAAACAGAATATAATTGAATGTTTGCCCCGAGAAACGTGATGCGAAAGCCATCCATTGACAACAAAAGTTTATTTATAGTCACTCATGCCTTCGGAAGCCATATTACTCGCTTTGAATACTTTTATAGTCTCATTATTGATTTTAAGTTGAATACTCTTACATTTTTGGTTAACAAAGATTATAATTAAATGTTTACCTCGGGAAACGAGAAGCGAAAGCCATATATTGACAAGAAAAGTTCATTTATAGTCACTCATTCCTTTGAAAACTTTATTATTGGTTTTAAATGGATTTATAATCTCATTATTGATTTTAAGTTGAATTTTCTTATAATTTTGGTTAAAACAGAATATAATTGAATGTTTGCCTTGAGAAACGTGAGGCGAAAGCCATTCATTAACAACAAAAGTTTATTTATAGTCACTCATGCCTTCGGAAGCCTTATTACTCTCTTTAAATACTTTTATAGTCTCATTTCTTACATTTTTTGTTAAGAAAGATTATAATTGAATGTTTGCCTCGGGAAACATAAAGCGAAAGCCATTTATTGACAAGAAAAGTTCATTTATAGTCACTCATTCTTTTGAAAGCGTTATTATTGGTTTTAAATGGATTTATAATCTCATTATTGAGTTTAAGTTCAATTTTCTTATAATTTTGGTTAAAACAGAATATAATTGAATGTTTGCCTCGAGAAGCGTGACGCGAAAGCCATCCATTGACAAGAAAAGTTTATTTATAGTCACTCATGCCTTCGGAAGCCTTATTACTCGTTTTAAATACTTTTATAGTCTCATTATTGATTATAAGTTGAATATTCTTACATTTTTGGTTAACAAAGATTATAATTGAATGTTCGCCTCGGGAAACGTGAAGCGAAAGCCATCTATTGACAAGAAAAGTTCATTCATAGTCACTCATTCATTTGAAAACGTTATTATTGGTTTTAAATGGATTTATAATCTCATTATTGATTTTAAGTTGAATTTTCTTATAATTTTGGTTAAAAGGGAATATAATTGAATGTTTGCCTTGAGAAACGTGATGCGAAAGCCATCCATTGACAACAAAAGTTTATTTATAGTCACTCATGCCTTCGGAAGCCTTATTACTCGCTTTAAATGCTTTTATAGTCTCAATATTGATTTTAAGTTGAATTTTCTTACATTTTTCATTAAAATAGATTATAATTTTATGTTTGCCTCAGAAAACATGAAGCAAAAGCCATCCATTGAGAAGAAAAGTTCATTTATTGTCACTCATGCCTTCAAAAGCGTTATTACTAGCTTTAAATGGATTTATAATCTCATTATTGATTTTAAGTTGAATTTTCTTATAGTTTTGGTTAAAAGAGAATATAATTGAATGTTTGCATCGAGAAACGTGACACGAAAGCCATCCATTGGCAAGAAAGTTTATTTATAGTCACTCATGCCTTCAGATGCCTTATTACTCGCTTTAAATACTTTTATAGTCTCATTATTGATTTTAAGTTGAATATTCTTATATTTTTGGTTAACAAAGATTATAATTGAATGTTTGCCTTTGGAAACATGAAGCGAAAGCTATTTATTGACAAGAAAAGTTCATTTATAGTCACTCATTCTTTTGAAAGCGTTATTGTTGGTTTTCAATGGATTTATAATCTCATTTTTGATTTCAAGTTCAATTTTCTTATAATTTTGGTTAAAACAGAATATAATTGAATGTTTGCCTCGAGAAACCTGAGGCGAAAGCAATCCATTGACAACAAAAGTTTATTTATAGTCACTCATACCTTCGGAAGCCTTATTACCCGCTTTAAATGCTTTTATAGTCTCAAAATTGATCTTAAGTTGAATTTTCTTACATTTTTCATTAAAACAGATTATAATTCAATGTTTGCATCTGAAAACATGAAGCGAAAGCCATCCATTGAGAAGAAAAGTTCATTTATTGTCACTCCTGCCTTCGAAAGCGTTATTACTGGCTTTAAATGGATTTATAATCTCATTATTGATTTTAAGTTGAATTTTCTTATAATTTTGGTGAAAACAGAATATAATTGAATGTTTACCCCGAGAAACGTGACGCGAAAGCCATCCATTGACAAGAAAAGTTTATTTATAGTCACTCATGCCTTCGAAAGCCTTATTACTCGCTTTAAATACTTTTATAATCTCATTATTGATTTTAAGTTGAATATTCTTACATTTTTGGTTAACAAAGATTATAATTGAATGTTTGCCTCGGGAAACGTGAAGCGAAAGCCATCTATTGACAAGAAAAGTTCATTTATAGTTACTCATTCCTTTGAAAACGTTATTATTGGTTTTAAATGGATTTATAATCTCATTATTGATTTTAAGTTGAATTTTCTTATACTTTTGGTTAAAACAGAATATAATTGAATGTTTGCCTTGAGAAACATGACGCGAAAGCCATCCATTGAGAACAAAAGTTTATTTATAGTCACTCATGCCTTCGGAAGCCTTATTACTCGCTTTAAATACTTTTATAGTCTCATTTATTGATTTTAAGTTGAATATTCTTACATTTTTGGTTAAAACAAATTATAATTGAATATTTGCCTTGAGAAATGTGAAGCGAAAGCCGTCTATTGACAAGAAAGGTTTATTTATTGTTACTCATGCCTTCGAAAGTGTTATTACTCGCTTTAAATGGTTTTATATTCTCATTATTGATTTTAAGTTGAGTTTTCTTATATTTTTGGTAAAACAGAATATAATTGAATGTTTGCCGCGAGAAACGTGAAGCAAAAGCCATCCATCGACAAGAATAGTTCATTTATAGTCACTCATTCCTTCGGAAGACTTATTGCTCGCTTTAAATGGTTTTATAGTCTCATTGTTGATTTTAAGTTGAATTTTCTTACATTTTTTGTTAAAACATATTATAATTGGATGTTTGCCTCAGAAAACGCGAAGCGAAAGCCATCCATTGCCATGAAAAGTTCATTTATTGTCAACCATGCCTTGAAAGCATTATTACTGGCTTTAAGTGGATTTATAATCTCATTATTGATTTTAAGTTGAATTTTCTTATAATTTTGGTTAAAACAAAATATAATTGACTGTTTGCCACGAGAAACGTGACGCGAAAGCCATCCATTGACAAGAAAAGTTTATTTATAGTCACTTATGGCTTCGAAAGCCTTATTACTCGCTTTAAATGCTTTTATAGTCTCAATATTGATTTTAAGTTGAATTTTCGTACATTTTTGGTTAAAACAGATTATAATTGAATGGTTGTTTCAAAAAACCTGAAGCGAAATCCTTCCATTGAGAAGAAAAGTTCATTTATTGTGACTCGTGCCTTCGAAAGCGTTACTACTGGCTTTAAATGGATTTATAATCTCATTGTTGATTTTAAGTTGAATTTTCTTATAATTTTGGTGAAAACAGAATATAATTGAATGTTTGCCTCGAGAAACGTGACGCGAAAGCCATCCATTGACAAGAAAAGTTTATTTATAGTCACTCACGCCTTCGGAAGCCTGATTACTCGCTTTAAATACTTTTATAGTCTGATTATTGATTTTAAGTTGAATATTCTTACATTTTTGGTTAGCAAAGACTATAATAGAATGTTTGCCTCCGGAAACGCGAAGCGAAATCCGTCTATTGACAAGAAAAGTTCATTTATAGTCACTCATTCCTTTGAAAACGTTATTACTGGCTTTAAATGGATTTATAATCTCATAATTGATTTTAAGTTGAATTTTCTTATAATTTTGGTTAAAACAGAATATAATTGAATGTTTGCATCGAGAAACGTGATACGAAAGCCATCCATTTGCAAGAAAGTTTATTTATAGTCACTCATGCCTTCGGATGCCTTATTACTCGCTTTAAATACTTTTATAGTCTGATTATTGATTTTAAGTTGAATATTCTTACATTTTTGGTTAACAAAGATTATAATTGAATGTTTGCCTCTGGAAACATGAAGCGAAAGCCATTTATTGACAAGAAAAGTTCATTTATAGTCACTCATTCCTTTGAAAGCGTTATTATTGGTTTTAAATGGATTTATAATCTCATTATTGATTTTAAGTTCAATTTTCTTATAATTTTGGTTAAAACAGAATATAATTGAATGTTTGCATCGAGAAACGTGACACGAAAGCCATCCATTGGCAAGAAAGTTTATTTATAGTCACTCATGCCTTCGGATGCCTTATTACACGCTTTAAATACTTTTATAGTCTCATTATTGATTTTAAGTTGAATATTCTTACATTTTTGGTTAGCAAAGATTATAATTGAATGTTTGCCTCGGGAAACGTGAAGCGAAATCCGTCTATTGACAAGAAAAGTTCATTTATAGTCACTCATTCCTTTGAAAACGTTATTATTGGTTTTAAATAGATTTATAATCTTATTATTGATTTTAAGTTCAATTTTCTTATAATTTTGGTTAAAAGAGAATATAATTGAATGTTTGCCTTGAGAAACATGATGCGAAAGCCATCCATTGAGAACAAAAGTTTATTTATAGTCACTCATGCCTTCGGAAGCGTTATTACTCACTTTAAATGCTTTTATAGTCTCAATATTGATTTTAAGTTGAATTTTCTTACATTTTTCATTAAAACAGATTATAATTGTATGTTTGCCTCAGAAAACATGAAGCGAAAGCCATCCATTGAGAAGAAAAGTTCATTTATTGTCACTCATGCCTTCAAAAGCGTTATTACTGGCTTTAAATGGATTTATAATCTCATTATTGATTTTAAGTTCAATTTTCTTATAATTTTGGTTAAAACATAATATAATTGAATGTTTGCATCGAGAAACGTGACACGAAAGCCATCCATTGGCAAGAAAGTTTATTTATAGTCACTCATGCCTTCGGATGCCTTATTACACGCGTTAAATACTTTTATAGTCTCATTATTGATTTTAAGTTGAATATTCTTACATTTTTGGTTAGCAAAGATTATAATTGAATGTTTGCCTCGGGAAACGTGAAGCGAAATCCGTCTATTGACAAGAAAAGTTCATTTATAGTCACTCATTCCTTTGAAAACGTTATTATTGGTTTTAAATGGATTTATAATCTTATTATTGATTTTAAGTTCAATTTTCTTATAATTTTGGTTAAAAGAGAATATAATTGAATGTTTGCCTTGAGAAACATGATGCGAAAGCCATCCATTGAGAACAAAAGTTTATTTATAGTCACTCATGCCTTCGGAAGCGTTATTACTCACTTTAAATGCTTTTATAGTCTCAATATTGATTTTAAGTTGAATTTTCTTACATTTTTCATTAAAACAGATTATAATTGTATGTTTGCCTCAGAAAACATGAAGCGAAAGCCATCCATTGAGAAGAAAAGTTCATTTATTGTCACTCATGCCTTCAAAAGCGTTATTACTGGCTTTAAATGGATTTATAATCTCATTATTGATTTTAAGTTGAATTTTCTTATAATTTTGGTTAAAACATAATATAATTGAATGTTTGCATCGAGAAACGTGATACGAAAGCCATCCATTGGCAAGAAAGTTTATTTATAGTCACTCATGCCTTCGGATGCCTTATTACTCGCTTTAAATACTTTTATAGTCTCATTATTGATTTTAAGTTGAATATTATTATATTTTTGGTTAACAAAGATTATAATTGAATGTTTGCCTCTGGAAACATGAAGCGAAAGCCATTTATTGACAAGAAAAGTTCATTTATAGTCACTCATTCCTTTGAAAGCGTTATTATTGGTTTTAAATGGATTTATAATCTCATTATTGATTTTAAGTTCAATTTTCTTATAATTTTGGTTAAAACAGAATATAATTGAATGTTTGCATCGAGAAACGTGACACGAAAGCCATCCATTGGCAAGAAAGTTTATTTATAGTCACTCATGCCTTCGGATGCCTTATTACTCGCTTTAAATACTTTTATAGTCTCATTATTGATTTTAAGTTGAATATTCTTACATTTTTGGTTAGCAAAGATTATAATTGAATGTTTGCCTCGGGAAACGTGAAGCGAAATCCGTCTATTAACAAGAAAAGTTCATTTATAGCCACTCATTCCTTTGAAAACGTTATTATTGGTTTTAAATGGATTTATAATCTTATTATTGATTTTAAGTTCAATTTTCTTATAATTTTGGTTAAAAGAGAATATAATTGAATGTTTGCCTTGAGAAACGTGATGCGAAAGCCATCCATTGAGAACAAAAGTTTATTTATAGTCACTCATGCCTTCGGAAGCCTTATTACTCGCTTTAAATGCTTTTATAGTCTCAATATTGATTTTAAGTTGAATTTTCTTACATTTTTCATTAAAACAGATTATAATTGTATGTTTGCCTCAAAAAACATGAAACGAAAGCCATCCATTGAGAAGAAAAGTTCATTTATTGTTACTCATGCCATCCAAAGCGTTATTATTGGCTTTAAATGGATTTATAATCTCATAATTGATTTTAAGTTGAATTTTCTTATATTTTTGGTTAAACAGAATATAATTGAATGTTTGCCTCGAGAAACCTGACACGAAAGCCGTCCATTGACAAAAAAGTTTATTGATAGTCACTCATGCCTTCGGAAGCCTTATTTCTCGCTTTAAATACATTTATAGTCTCATTATTGATTTTAAGTTGAATATGCTTGCATTTTTGGTTAACAAAGATTATAATTGAATGTTTGCCTCTGGAAACATGAAGCGAAAGTCATTTATTGACAAGAAAAGTTTACTTATAGTCACTCATTCTTTTGAAAGCGTTATTATTGGTTTTAAATGGATTTATAATCTCATTATTGATTTTAAGTTCAATTTTCTTACAATTTTGGTTAAAACAGAATATAATTGAATGTTTTCCTTGAGAAACGTGACGCGAAATCAATCCATTGATAACAAAAGTTTATTTATAGTCACTCATGCCTTCGGAAGCCTTATTACCCGCTTTAAATGCTTTTATAGTCTCAAAATTGATCTTAAGTTGAATTTTCTTACATTTTTCATTAAAACAGATTATAATTCAATGTTTGCGTCTGAAAACATGAAGCGAAAGCCATTCATTGAGAAGAAAAGTTCATTTATTGTCACTCTTGCCTTCGAAAGCGTTATTACTGGCTTTAAATGGATTTATAATCTCATTATTGATTTTAAGTTGAATTTTCTTATAATTTTGGTGAAAACAGAATATAATTGAATGTTTGCCCCGAGAAACGTGATGCGAAAGCCATCCATTGACAACAAAAGTTTATTTATAGTCACTCATGCCTTCGGAAGCCATATTACTCGCTTTGAATATTTTATAGTCTCATTATTGATTTTAAGTTGAATACTCTTACATTTTTGGTTAACAAAGATTATAATTAAATGTTTACCTCGGGAAACGAGAAGCGAAAGCCATATATTGACAAGAAAAGTTCATTTATAGTCACTCATTCCTTTGAAAACTTTATTATTGGTTTTAAATGGATTTATAATCTCATTATTGATTTTAAGTTGAATTTTCTTATAATTTTGGTTAAAACAGAATATAATTGAATGTTTGCCTTGAGAAACGTGAGGCGAAAGCCATCCATTAACAACAAAAGTTTATTTATAGTCACTCATGCCTTTGGAAGCCTTATTACTCTCTTTAAATACTTTTATAGTCTCATTTCTTACATTTTTTGTTAAGAAAGATTATAATTGAATGTTTGCCTCGGGAAACATAAAGCGAAAGCCATTTATTGACAAGAAAAGTTCATTTATAGTCACTCATTCTTTTGAAAGCGTTATTATTGGTTTTAAATGGATTTATAATCTCATTATTGAGTTTAAGTTCAATTTTCTTATAATTTTGGTTAAAACAGAATATAATTGAATGTTTGCCTCGAGAAGCGTGACGCGAAAGCCATCCATTGACAAGAAAAGTTTATTTATAGTCACTCATGCCTTCGGAAGCCTTATTACTCGTTTTAAATACTTTTATAGTCTCATTATTGATTATAAGTTGAATATTCTTACATTTTTGGTTAACAAAGATTATAATTGAATGTTCGCCTCGGGAAACATGAAGCGAAAGCCATCTATTGATAAGAAAAGTTCATTCATAGTCACTCATTCCTTTGAAAACGTTATTATTGGTTTTAAATGGATTTATAATCTCATTACTGATTTTAAGTTGAATTTTCTTATAATTTTGGTTAAAAGAGAATATAATTGAATGTTTGCCTTGAGAAACGTGATGCGAAAGCCATCCATTGACAACAAAAGTTTATTTATAGTCACTCATGCCTTCGGAAGCCTTATTACTCGTATTAAATGCTTTTATAGTCTGAATATTGATTTTGAGTTGAATTTTCTTACATTTTTCATTCAAACAGATTATAATTATATGTTTGCCTCAGAAAACATGAAGCGAAAGCCATCCATTGAGAAGAAAAGTTCATTTATTGTCACTCATGCCTTCAAAAGCGTTATTACTGGCTTTAAATGGATTTATAATCTCATTATTGATTTTAAGTTGAATTTTCTTATAATTTTGGTTAAAACAGAATATAATTGAATGTTTGCATCGAGAAACATGACACGAAAGCCATCCATTGGCAAGAAAGTTTATTTATAGTCACTCATGCCTTCGGATGCCTTATTACTCGCTTTAAATACTTTTATAGTCTCATTATTGATTTTAAGTTGAATATTCTTATATTGTTGGTTAACAAAGATTATAATTGAATGTTTGCCTCGGGAAAAGTGAAGTGAAATCCATCTATTGACAAGAAAAGTTCATTTATAGTCACTCATTCCTTTGAAAACGTTATTATTGGTTTTACAAGGATTTATAATCTCATTATTGATTTTAAGTTGAATTTTCTTATAATTGTGGTTAAAACCGAATATAATTCAATGTTTGCCTTGAGAAACGTGACGCGAAAGCCATCCATTGACAAGAAAAGTTTATTTATAGTCACTCATGCCTTCGAAAGCCTTATTACTCGCTTTAAATACTTTTATAGTCTCATTATTTATTTTAAGTTGAATATTCTTACATTTTTGATTAGCAAAGATTATAATTGAATGTTTGCCTCGGGAAACGTGAAGCGAAATCCATCTATTGACAAGAGAAGTTCATTTATAGTCACTCATTCCTTTGAAAACGTTATTATTGGTTTTAAATGGATTTATAATGTCATTATTGATTTTAAGTTGAGTTTTCTTATAATTTTGGTTAAAAGAGAATATAATTGAATGTTTGCCTTGAGAAACGTGATGCGAAAGCCATCCATTGACAACAAAAGTTTATTTATAGTCACTCATGCCATTGGAAGCCTTATTACTCGTATTAAATGCTTTTATAGTCTGAATATTGATTTTAAGTTGAATTTTCTTACATTTTTCATTAAAACAGATTATAATTATATGTTCGCCTCAGAAAACATGAAGCGAAAGCCATCCATTTTGAAGAAAAGTTCATTTATTGTCACTCATGCCTTCAAAAGCGTTATTACTGGCTTTAAATGGATTTATAATCTCAATATTGATTTTAAGTTGAATTTTCTTATAATTTTGGTTAAAACAGAATATAATTGAATGTTTGCATCGAGAAACGTGACACGAAAGCCATCCATTGGCAAGAAATTTTATTTATAGTCACTCATGCCTTCGGATGCCTTATTACTCGCTTTAAATACTTTTATAGTCTCATTATTGATTTTAAGTTGAATATTCTTATATTGTTGGTTAACAAAGATTATAATTGAATGTTTGCCTCGGGAAAAGTGAAGTGAAATCCATCTATTGACAAGAAAAGTTCATTTATAGTCACTCATTCCTTTGAAAACGTTATTATTGGTTTTAAAAGGATTTATAATCTCATTATTGATTTTAAGTTGAATTTTCTTATAATTGTGGTTAAAACCGAATATAATTCAATGTTTGCCTTGAGAAACGTGACGCGAAAGCCATCCATTGACAAGAAAAGTTTATTTATAGTCACTCATGCCTTCGAAAGCCTTATTACTCGCTTTAAATACTTTTATAGTCTCATTATTTATTTTAAGTTGAATATTCTTACATTTTTGATTAGCAAAGATTATAATTGAATGTTTGCCTCGGGAAACGTGAAGCGAAATCCATCTATTGACAAGAGAAGTTCATTTATAGTCACTCATTCCTTTGAAAACGTTATTATTGGTTTTAAATGGATTTATAATGTCATTATTGATTTTAAGTTGAGTTTTCTTATAATTTTGGTTAAAAGAGAATATAATTGAATGTTTGCCTTGAGAAACGTGATGCGAAAGCCATCCATTGACAACAAAAGTTTATTTATAGTCACTCATGCCATTGGAAGCCTTATTACTCGTATTAAATGCTTTTATAGTCTGAATATTGATTTTAAGTTGAATTTTCTTACATTTTTCATTAAAACAGATTATAATTATATGTTCGCCTCAGAAAACATGAAGCGAAAGCCATCCATTATGAAGAAAAGTTCATTTATTGTCACTCATGCCTTCAAAAGCGTTATTACTGGCTTTAAATGGATTTATAATCTCAATATTGATTTTAAGTTGAATTTTCTTATAATTTTGGTTAAAACAGAATATAATTGAATGTTTGCATCGAGAAACGTGACACGAAAGCCATCCATTGACAAGAAATTTTATTTATAGTCACTCATGCCTTCGGATGCCTTATTACTCGCTTTAAATACTTTTATAGTCTCATTATTGATTTTAAGTTGAATATTCCTATATTTTTGGTTAACAAAGATTATAATTGAATGTTTTCCTCGGGAAACGTGAAGCGAAATCCATCTATTGACAAGAGAAGTTCATTTATAGTCACTCATGCGTTCAAAAGCGTTATTACTGGCTTTAAATGGATTTATAATCTCATTATTGATTTTAAGTTGAATTTTCTTATAATTTTGGTTAAAAGAGAATATAATTGAATGTTTGCCTTGAGAAACGTGATGCGAAAGCCATCCATTGACAACAAAAGTTTATTTATAGGCACTTATGCCTTCGGAAGCCTTATTCCTCGCTTGAAATGCTTTTATAGTCTTAATATTGATTTTAAGTTGAATTTTCTTACATTTTTCATTAAAGCAGATTATAATTGAATGTTTGCGTCAGAAAACATGAAGCGAAAGCCATCCATTGAGAAGAAAAGTTCATTTATTGTCACTCATGCCTTCAAAAGCGTTATTACTGGCTTTAAATGGATTTACAATCTCATTATTGATTTTAAGTTGAATTTTCTTATAGTTTTGGTTAAAACATAATATAATTGAATGTTTGCATCGAGAAACGTGACACGAAAGCCATCCATCGGCAAGAAAGTTTATTTATAGTCACTCATGCCTTCGGATGCCTTATTACTCGCTTTAAATACTTTTATAGTCTCATTATTGATTTTAAGTTGAATATTCTTATATTTTTGGTTAACAAAGATTATAATTGAATGTTTGCCTCCGGAAACATGAAGCGAAAGCTATTTATTAGCAAGAAAAGTTCATTTATAGTCACTCATTCTTTTGAAAGCGTTATTATTGGTTTTCAATGGACTTATAATCTCATTATTGATTTTAAGTTCAATTTTCTTATAATTTTGGTTAAAACAGAATATAATTGAATGTTTGCCTCGAGAAACGTGAGGCGAAAGCAATCCATTGACAACAAAAGTTTATTTATAGTCACTCATACCTTCGGAAGCGTTATTACCCGCTTTAAATGCTTTTATAGTCTCAAAATTGATCTTAAGTTGAATTTTCTTACATTTTTCATTAAAACAGATTATAATTCAATGTTAGCATCTGAAAACATGAAGCGAAAGCCATCCATTGAGAAGAAAAGTTCATTTATTGTCACTCCTGCCTTCGAAAGCGTTATTACTGGCTTTAAATGGATTTATAATCTCATTATTGATTTTTAGTTGAATTTTCTTATAATTTTGGTGAAAACAGAATATAATTGAATGTTTGCCCTGAGAAACGTGACGCGAAAGCCATCCATTGACAAGAAAAGTTTATTTATAGTCACTCATGCCTTCGGAAGCCTTATTACTCGCTTTAAATACTTTTATAATCTCATTATTGATTTTAAGTTGAATTTTCTTACATTTTTCATTAAAACAGATTATAATTGAATGTTTGCCTCAAAAAACAGGAAACGAAAGCCATCCATTGAGAAGAAAAGTTCATTTATTGTTACTCATGCCATCAAAAGCATTATTACTGGCTTTAAATGGATTTATAATATCATTATTGATTTTAAGTCGAATTTTCTTATAGTTTTGGTTAAAACGTAATATAATTCAATGTTTGCATCGAGAAACGTGACACGAAAGCCATCCATTGGCAAGAAAGTTTATTTATAGTCACTCATGCCTTCGGATGCCTTATTACTCGCTTTAAATACTTTTATAGTCTCATTATTGATTTTAAGTTGAATACTCTTATATTTTTGGTTAACAAAGATTATAATTGAATGTTTGCCTCTAGAAACATGAAGCGAAAGTTATTTATTAACAAGAAAAGTTCATTTATAGTCACTCATTCTTTTGAAAGCGTTATTATTGGTTTTCAATGGATTTATAATCTCATTATTGATTTTAAGTTCAATTTTCTTATAATTTTGGTTAAAACAGAATATAATTGAATGTTTGCCTCGAGAAACGTGAGGCGAAAGCAATCCATTGACAACAAAAGTTTATTTATAGTCACTCATACCTTCGGAAGCCTTATTACCCGCTTTAAATGCTTTTATAGTCTCAAAATTGATCTTAAGTTGAATTTTCTTACATTTTTCATTAAAACAGATTATAATTCAATGTTTGCATCTGAAAACATGAAGCGAAAGCCATCCATTGAGAAGAAAAGTTCATTTATTGTCACTCCTGCCTTCGAAAGCGTTATTACTGGCTTTAAATGGATTTATAATCTCATTACTGATTTTAAGTTGAATTTTCTTATAATTTTGGTGAAAACAGAATATAATTGAATGTTTGCCCCGAGAAACGTGACGCGAAAGCCATCCATTGACAAGAAAAGTTTATTTATAGTCACTCATGCCTTCGGAAGCCTTATTACTCGCTTTAAATACTTTTATAATCTCATTATTGATTTTAAGTTGAATATTCTTACATTTTTGGTTAACAAAGATTATAATTGAATGTTTGCCTCGGGAAACGTGAAGCGAAAGCCATCTATTGACAAGAAAAGTTCATTTATAGTTACTCATTCCTTTGAAAACGTTATTATTGGTTTTAAATGGATTTATAATCTCATTATTGATTTTAAGTTGAATTTTCTTATACTTTTGGTTAAAACAGAATATAATTGAATGTTTGCCTTGAGAAACATGATGCGAAAGCCATCCATTGAGAACAAAAATTTATTTATAGTCACTCATGCCTTCGGAAGCCTTATTACTCGCTTTAAATACTTTTATAGTCTCATTTATTGATTTTAAGTTGAATATTCTTACATTTTTGGTTAAAACAAATTATGATTGAATATTTGCCTTGAGATACGTGAAGCGAAAGCCGTATATTGACAAGAAAGGTTTATTTATTGTTACTCATGCCTTCGAAAGTGTTATTACTCGCTTTAAATGGTCTTATATTCTCATTATTGATTTTAAGTTGAGTTTTCTTATATTTTTGGTAAAACAGAATATAATTGAATGTTTGCCGCGAGAAACGTGAAGCGAAAGCCATTCATCGACAAGAATAGTTCATTTATAGTCACTCATTCCTTCGGAAGCCTTATTGCTCGCTTTAAATGGTTTTATAGTCTCATTATTGATTTTAAGTTGAATTTTCTTACATTTTTTGTTAAAACAGATTATAATTGGATGTTTGCCTCAGAAAACGCGAAGCGAAAGCCATCCATTGCCATGAAAAGTTCATTTATTGTCAACCATGCCTTGAAAGCATTATTACTGGCTTTAAGTGGATTTATAATCTCATTATTGATTTTAAGTTGAATTTTCTTATAATTTTGGTTAAAACAAAATATAATTGACTGTTTGCCACGAGAAAGGTGACGCGAAAGCCATCCATTGACAAGAAAAGTTTATTTATAGTCACTTATGGCTTCGAAAGCCTTATTACTCGCTTTAAATGCTTTTATAGTCTTAATATTGATTTTAAGTTGAATTTTCGTACATTTTTGGTTAAAACAGATTATAATTGAATGGTTGTTTCAAAAAACCTGAAGCGAAATCCTTCCATTGAGAAGAAAAGTTCATTTATTGTGACTCGTGCCTTCGAAAGCGTTACTACTGGCTTTAAATGGATTTATAATCTCATTATTGATTTTAAGTTGAATTTTCTTATAATTTTGGTGAAAACAGAATATAATTGAATGCTTGCCTCGAGAAACGTGACGCGAAAGCCATCCATTGACAAGAAAAGTTTATTTATAGTCACTCATGCCTTCGAAAGCCTTATTACTCGCTTTAAATACTTTTATAGTCTGATTATTGATTTTAAGTTGAATATTCTTACATTTTTGGTTAGCAAAGACTATAATTGAATGTTTGCCTCCGGAAACGCGAAGCGAAATCCGTCTATTGACAAGAAAAGTTCATTTATAGTCACTCATTCCTTTGAAAACGTTATTATTGGTTTTAAATGGATTTATAATCTCATTCTTGATTTTAAGTTGAATTTTCTTATAATTTTGGTTAAAAGAGAATATAATTGAATGTTTGCCTTGAGAAACGTGATGCGAAAGCCATCCATTTACAACAAAAGTTTATTTATAGTCACTCATGCCTTCGGAAGCGTTATTACTCACTTTAAATGCTTTTATAGTCTCAATATTGATTTTAAGTTGAATTTTCTTACATTTTTCATTAAAACAGATTATAATTGTATGTTTGCCTCAGAAAACATGAAGCGAAAGCCATCCATTGAGAAGAAAAGTTCATTTATTGTCACTCATGCCTTCAAAAGCGTTATTACTGGCTTTAAATGGATTTATAATCTCATTATTAATTTTAAGTTGAATTTTCTTATAATTTTGGTTAAAACAGAATATAATTGAATGTTTGCGTCGAGAAACGTGATACGAAAGCCATCCATTTGCAAGAAAGTTTATTTATAGTCACTCATGCCTTCGGATGCCTTATTACTCACTTTAAATACTTTTATAGTCTCATTATTGATTTTAAGTTGAATATTATTATATTTTTGGTTAACAAAGATTATAATTGAATGTTTGCCTCTAGAAACATGAAGCGAAAGCCATTTATTGACAAGAAAAGTTCATTTATAGTCACTCATTCCTTTGAAATCGTTATTATTGGTTTTAAATGGATTTATAATCTTGTTATTGGTTTTAAGTTCAATTTTCTTATAATTTTGGTTAAAAGAGAATATAATTGAATGTTTGCCTGGAGAAACGTGATGCGAAAGCCATCCATTGAGAACAAAAGTTTATTTATAGTCACTCATGCCTTCGAAAGCCTTATTACTCGCTTTAAATGCTTTTATAGTCTCAATATTGATTTTAAGTTGAATTTTCTTACATTTTTCATCAAAACAGATTATAATTGAATGTTTGCCTCAAAAAACAGGAAACGAAAGCCATCCATTGAGAAGAAAAGTTCATTTATTGTTACTCATGCCATCAAAAGCGTTATTACTGGCTTTAAATGGATTTATAATATCATTATTGATTTGAAGTTGAATTTTCTTACAATTTTGGTTAAAACAAAATATAATTGACTGTTTGCCACGAGAAACGTGATGCGAAAGCCATCCATTGACAACAAAAGTTTATTTATAGTCACTTATGCCTTCGAAAGCCTTATTACTCGCTTTAAATGCTTTTATAGTCTCAATATTGATTTTAAGTTGAATTCTCTTACATTTTTGGTTAAAATAGATTATAATTGAATGGTTGTTTTGGAAAACGTGAAGCGAAATCCTTCGATTGAGAAGAAAAGTTCATTTATTGTCACTCGTGCCATCGAAAGCGTTACTACTTACTTTAAATGGATTTATAATCTCATTATTTATTTTAACTTGAATGTTCTTATAATTTTGGTGAATACAGAATATAATTGAATGTTTACCTCGAGAAACGTGACGCGAAAGCAATCCATTGACAACAAAAGTTTATTTATAGTCACTCATGCCTTCAGAAGCCTTATTACTTGCTTTAAATGCTTTTATAGTCTCAAAATTGATCTTAAGTTGAATTTTCTTACATTTTTCATTAAAACAGATTATAATTCAGTGTTTGCATCTGAAAACATGAAGCAAAAGCCATCCATTGAGAAGCAAAGTTCATTTATTGTCACTCCTTCCTTTGAAAACGTTATTATTGGTTTTAAATGGATTTATAATCTCATTATTGATTTTAAGTTGAATTTTCTTATACTTTTGGTTAAAACAGAATATAATTGAATGTTTGCCTTGAGAAACGTGACGCGAAAGCCATCCATTGAGAACAAAAGTTTATTTATAGTCACTCATGCCTTCAAAAGCATTATTACTGGCTTTAAATGGATTTATAATCTCATTATTGATTTTAAGTTGAATTTTCTTATAATTTTGGTGAAAACAGAATATAATTGAATGTTTGCCTCGAGAAACGTGACACGAAAGCCATCCATTGACAAGAAAATTTATTTATAGTCACTCATGCTTTCGAAAGCCTTATTACTCGCTTTAAAAACTTTTGTAGTCTCATTATTGATTTTAAGTTGAATATTCTTACATTTTTGGTTAACAAAGATTATAATTAAATGTTTGCCTCGGGAAACGAGAAGCGAAAGCCATCTATTGACAAAAAAAGTTCATTTATAGTCACTCATTCCTTTGAAAACTTTATTATTGGTTTTAAATGGATTTATAATCTCATTATTGATTTTAAGTTGAATTTTCTTATAATTTTTGTTAAAACAAAATATAATTGAATGTTTGCCTTGAGAAACGTGAGGCGAAAGCCATCCATTAACAACAAAAGTTTATTTATAGTCACTCATGCCTTCGGAAGCCTTATTACTCTCTTTAAATACTTTTATAGTCTCATTTCTTATATTTTTTGTTAAGAAAGATTATAATTGAATGTTTGCCTCAAGAAACATAAAGCGAAAGCCATTTATTGACAAGAAAAATTCATTTATAGTCACTCATTCCTTTGAAAGCGTTATTATTGGTTTTAAATGGATTTATAATCTCATTATTGATTTTAAGTTCAATTTTCTTATAATTTTGGTTAAAACAGAATATAATTGAATGTTTGCCTCGAGAAGTGTGACGCGAAAGCCATCCATTGACAACAAAAGTTTATTTATAGTCACTCATGCCTTCGGAAGCCTTATTACTTGTTTTAAATACTTTTATAGTCTCATTATTGATTTTAAGTTGAATATTCTTACATTTTTGGTTAAGAAAGATTATAATTGAATGTTTGCCTCGGGAAACGTGAAGCGAAAGCCATCTATTGACAAGAAAAGTTCATTTATAGTCACTCATTCCTTTGAAAACGTTATTATTGGTTTTAAATGGATTTATAATCTCATTATTGATTTGAAGTTGAATTTTCTTATAATTTTGGTTAAAAGAGAATATAATTGAATGTTTGCCTTGAGAAACGTGATGCGAAAGCCATCCATTGACAACAAAAGTTTATTTATAGTCACTCATGCCTTCGGAAGCCTTATTACTCGCTTTAAATGCTTTTATTGTCTCAATATTGATTTTAAGTTGAATTTTCTTACCCTTTTCATTAAAACAGATTATAATTTTATGTTTGCCTCAGAAAACGCGAAGCGAAAGCCATCCATTGCCATGAAAAGTTCATTTATTGTCAACCATGCCTTGAAAGCATTATTACTGGCTTTAAGTGGATTTATAATCTCATTATTGATTTTAAGTTGAATTTTCTTATAATTTTGGTTAAAACAAAATATAATTGACTGTTTGCCACGAGAAACGTGACGCGAAAGCCATCCATTGACAAGAAAAGTTTATTTATAGTCACTTATGGCTTCGAAAGCCTTATTACTCGCTTTAAATGCTTTTATAGTCTCAATATTGATTTTAAGTTGAATTTTCGTAAATTTTTGGTTAAAACAGATTATAATTGAATGGTTGTTTCAAAAAACCTGAAGCGAAATCCTTCCATTGAGAAGAAAAGTTCATTTATTGTGACTCGTGCCTTCGAAAGCGTTACTACTGGCTTTAAATGGATTTATAATCTCATTATTGATTTTAAGTTGAATTTTCTTATAATTTTGGTGAAAACAGAATATAATTGAATGTTTGCCTCGAGAAACGTGACGCGAAAGCCATCCATTGACAAGAAAAGTTTATTTATAGTCACTCACACCTTCGGAAGCCTTATTACTCGCTTTAAATACTTTTATAGTCTGATTATTGATTTTAAGTTGAATATTCTTACATTTTTGGTTAGCAAAGATTATAATTGAATGTTTGCCTCTGGAAACGCGAAGCGAAATCCGTCTATTGACAAGAAAAGTTCATTTATAGTCACTCATTCCTTTGAAAACGTTATTATTGGTTTTAAATGGATTTATAATCTCATTATTGATTTTCAGTTGAATTTTCTTATAATTTTGGTTAAAAGAGAATATAATTGAATGTTTGCCTTGAGAAACGTGATGCGAAAGCCATCCATTGAGAACAAAAGTTTATTTATAGTCACTCATGCCTTCGGAAGCCTTATTACTCGCTTTAAATGCTTTTATAGTCTCAATATTGATTTTAAGTTGAATTTTCTTACATTTTTCATCAAAACAGATTATAATTGAATGTTTGCCTTAAAAAACAGGAAACGAAAGCCATCCATTGAGAAGAAAAGTTCAGTTATTGTTACTCATGCCATCAAAAGCGTTATTACTGGCTTTAAATGGATTTATAATATCATTATTGATTTGAAGTTGAATTTTCTTACAATTTTGGTTAAAACAAAATATAATTGACTGTTTGCCACGAGAAACGTGACGCGAAAGCCATCCATTGACAACAAAAGTTTATTTATAGTCACTTATACCTTCGAAAGCCTTATTACTCGCTTTAAATGCTTTTATAGTCTCAATATTGATTTTAAGTTGAATTCTCTTACATTTTTGGTTAAAATAGATTATAATTGAATGGTTGTTTCGGAAAACGTGAAGCGAAATCCTTCGATTGAGAAGAAAAGTTCATTTATTGTCACTCGTGCCATCGAAAGCGTTACTACTTACTTTAAATGGATTTATAATCTCATTATTTATTTTAACTTGAATGTTCTTATAATTTTGGTGAATACAGAATATAACTGAATGTTTACCTCGAGAAACGTGACGCGAAAGCAATCCATTGACAACAAAAGTTTATTTATAGTCACTCATGCCTTCAGAAGCCTTATTACCTGCTTTAAATGCTTTTATAGTCTCAAAATTGATCTTAAGTTGAATTTTCTTACATTTTTCATTAAAACAGATTATAATTCAGTGTTTGCATCTGAAAACATGAAGCAAAAGCCATCCATTGAGAAGAAAAGTTCATTTATTGTCACTCCTTCCTTTGAAAACGTTATTATTGGTTTTAAATGGATTTATAATCTCATTATTGATTTTAAGTTGAATTTTCTTATACTTTTGGTTAAAACAGAATATAATTGAATGTTTGCCTTGAGAAACGTGACGCGAAAGCCATCCATTGAGAACAAAAGTTTATTTATAGTCACTCATGCCTTCAAAAGCATTATTACTAGCTTTAAATGGATTTATAATCTCATTATTGATTTTAAGTTGAATTTTCTTATAATTTTGGTGAAAACAGAATATAATTGAATGTTTGCCTCGAGAAACGTGACAAGAAAGCCATCCATTGACAAGAAAATTTATTTATAGTCACTCATGCTTTCGAAAGCCTTATTACTCGCTTTAAATACTTTTATAGTCTCATTATTGATCTTAAGTTGAATATTCTTACATTTTTGGTTAACAAAGATTATAATTAAATGTTTGCCTCGGGAAACGAGAAGCGAAAGCCATCTATTGATAAGAAAAGTTCATTTATAGTCACTCATTCCTTTGAAAACTTTATTATTGGTTTTAAATGGATTTATAATCTCATTATTGATTTTAAGTTGAATTTTCTTATAATTTTGGTTAAAACAGAATATAATTGAATGTTTGCCTTGAGAAACGTGAGGCGAAAGCCATCCATTAACAACAAAAGTTTATTTATAGTCACTCATGCCTTCGGAAGCCTTATTACTCTCTTTAAATACTTTTATAGTCTCATTTCTTATATTTTTTGTTAAGAAAGATTATAATTGAATGTTTGCCTCAAGAAACATAAAGCGAAAGCCATTTATTGACAAGAAAAATTCATTTATAGTCACTCATTCCTTTGAAAGCGTTATTATTGGTTTTAAATGGATTTATAATCTCATTATTGATTTTAAGTTCAATTTTCTTATAATTTTGGTTAAAACAGAATATAATTGAATGTTTGCCTCGAGAAGTGTGACGCGAAAGCCATCCATTGACAACAAAAGTTTATTTATAGTCACTCATGCCTTCGGAAGCCTTATTACTTGTTTTAAATACTTTTATAGTCTCAATATTGATTTTAAGTTGAATTTTCATACATTTTTGGTTAAAACAGATTATAATTGAATGGTTGTTTAAAAAAACCTGAAGCGAAATCCTTCCATTGAGAAGAAAAGTTCATTTATTGTGACTCGTGCCTTCGAAAGCGTTACTACTGGCTTTAAATGGATTTATAATCTCATTATTGATTTTAAGTTGAATTTTCTTACATTTTTGGTTAAGAAAGATTATAATTGAATGTTTGCCTCAAGAAACGTGAAGCGAAAGCCATCTATTGATAAGAAAAGTTCATTTATAGTCACTCATTCCTTTGAAAACGTTATTATTGGTTTTAAATGGATTTATAATCTCATTATTGATTTGAAGTTGAATTTTCTTATAATTTTGGTTAAAAGAGAATATAATTGAATGTTTGCCTTGAGAAACGTGATGCGAAAGCCATCCATTGACAACAAAAGTTTATTTATAGTCACTCATGCCTTCGGAAGCCTTATTACTCGCTTTAAATGCTTTTATAGTCTCAATATTTATTTTAAGTTGAATTTTCTTACACTTTTCATTAAAACAGATTATAATTTTATGTTTGCCTCAGAAAACGCGAAGCGAAAGCCATCCATTGCCATGAAAAGTTCATTTATTGTCAACCATGCCTTGAAAGCATTATTACTGGCTTTAAGTGGATTTATAATCTCATTATTGATTTTAAGTTGAATTTTCTTATAATTTTGGTTAAAACAAAATATAATTGACTGTTTGCCACGAGAAACGTGACGCGAAAGCCATCCATTGACAAGAAAAGTTTATTTATAGTCACTTATGGCTTCGAAAGCCTTATTACTCGCTTTAAATGCTTTTATAGTCTCAATATTGATTTTAAGTTGAATTTTCGTACATTTTTGGTTAAAACAGATTATAATTGAATGGTTGTTTAAAAAAACCTGAAGCGAAATCCTTCCATTGAGAAGAAAAGTTCATTTATTGTGACTCGTGCCTTCGAAAGCGTTACTACTGGCTTTAAATGGATTTATAATCTCATTATTGATTTTAAGTTGAATTTACTTATAATTTTGGTGAAAACAGAATATAATTGAATGTTTACCTCGAGAAACGTGACGCGAAAGCCATCCATTGACAAGAAAAGTTTATTTATAGTCACTCACACCTTCGAAAGCCTTATTACTCGCTTTAAATACTTTTATAGTCTGATTATTGATTTTAATATTCTTACATTTTTGGTCAGCAAAGATTATAATTGAATGTTTGCCTCCGGAAATGCGAAGCGAAATCCGTCTATTGACAAGAAAAGTTCATTTATAGTCACTCATTCCTTTGAAAACGTTATTATTGGTTTTAAATGGATTTATAATCTCATTATTGATTTGAAGTTGAATTTTCTTATAATTTTGGTTAAAAGAGAATATAATTGAATGTTTGCCTTGAGAAACGTGATGCGAAAGCCATCCATTGACAACAAAAGTTTATTTATAGTCACTCATGCCTTCGAAAGCCTTATTACTCGCATTAAATGCTTTTATAGTCTGAATATTGATTTTAAGTTGAATTTTCTTACATTTTTCATTAAAACAGATTATAATTGTATGTTTGCCTCAGAAAACATGAAGCGAAAGCCATCCATTGAGAAGAAAAGTTCATTTATTGTCACTCATGCCTTCAAAAGCGTTATTACTGGCTTTAAATGGATTTACAATCTCATTATTGATTTTAAGTTGAATTTTCTTATAATTTTGGTTAAAACAGAATATAATTGAATGTTTGCATCGAGAAACGTGATACGAAAGCCATCCATTTGCAAAAAAGTTTATTTATAGTCACTCATGCCTTCGGATGCCTTATTACTCGCTTTAAATACTTTTATAGTCTCATTATTGATTTTAAGTTGAATATTATTATATTTTTGGTTAACAAAGATTATAATTGAATGTTTGCCTCTGGAAACATGAAGCGAAAGCCATTTATTGACAAGAAAAGTTCATTTATAGTCACTCATTCCTTTGAAAGCGTTATTATTGGTTTTAAATGGATTTATAATCTCATTATTGATTTTAAGTTCAATTTTCTTATAATTTTGGTTGAAACAGAATATAATTGAATGTTTGCATCGAGAAACGTGACACGAAAGCCATCCATTGGCAAGAAAGTTTATTTATAGTCACTCATGCCTTCGGATGCCTTATTACTCGCTTTAAAGACTTTTATAGTCTCATTATTGATTTTAAGTTGAATATTCTTACATTTTTGGTTAGCAAAGATTATAATTGAATGTTTGCCTCGGGAAACGTGAAGCGAAATCCATCTATTGACAAGAAAAGTTCATTTATAGCCACTCATTCCTTTGAAAATGTTATTATTGGTTTTAAATGGATTTATAATCTTATTATTGATTTTAAGTTCAATTTTCTTATAATTTTGGTTAAAAGAGAATATAATTGAATGTTTGCCTTGAGAAACGTGATGCGAAAGCCATCCATTGACAACAAAAGTTTATTTATAGTCACTCATGCCTTCGGAAGCCTTATTACTCGCTTTAAATGCTTTTATAGTCTCAATATTGATTTTAAGTTGAATTTTCTTACATTTTTCATTAAAACAAATTATAATTGTATGTTTGCCTCAAAAACCATGAAACGAAAGCCATCCATTGAGAAGAAAAGTTCATTTATTGTTACTCATGCCATCCAAAGCGTTATTACTGGCTTTAAATGGATTTATAATCTCATAATTGATTTTAAGTTGAATTTTCTTATATTTTTGGTTAAAACAGAATATAATTGAATGTTTGCCTCGAGAAACCTGACACGAAAGCCGTCCATTGAAAAAAAAGTTTATTTATAGTCACTCATGCCTTCGGAAGCCTTATTGCTCGCTTTAAATACTTTTATAGTCTCATTATTGATTTTAAGTTGAATATGCTTACATTTTTTGTTAACAAAGATTATAATTGAATGTTTGCCTCTGGAAACATGAAGCGAAAGCCATTTATTGACAAGAAAAGTTTATTTATAGTCACTTAATCTTTTGAAAGCGTTATTATTGGTTTTAAATGGATTTATAATCTCATTATTGATTTTAAGTTCAATTTTCTTATAATTTTGGTTAAAACAGAATATAATTGAATGTTTTCCTCGAGAAACGTGACGCGAAATCAATCCATTGACAACAAAAGTTTATTTATAGTCACTCATGCCTTCGGAACCCTTATTACCCGCTTTAAATGCTTTTATAGTGTCAAAATTGATCTTAAGTTGAATTTTCTTACATCTTTCATTAAAACAGATTATAATTCAATGTTTGTGTCTGAAAACATGAAGCGAAAGCCATTCATTGATAAGAAAAGTTCATTTATTGTCACTCTTGCCTTCGAAAGCGTTATTACTGGCTTTAAATGGATTTATAATCTCATTATTTATTTTAAGTTGAATTTTCTTATAATTTTGGTGAAAACAGAATATAATTGAATGTTTGCCCCGAGAAACATGATGCGAAAGCCATCCATTGACAACAAAAGTTTATTTATAGTCACTCATGCCTTCGGAAGTCATATTACTCGCTTTGAATACTTTTATAGTCTCATTATTGATATTAAGTTGAATACTCTTACATTTTTGGTTAACAAAGATTATAATTAAATGTTTGCCTCGGGAAACGAGAAGCGAAAGCCATATATTGACAAGAAAAGTTCATTTATAGTCACTCATTCCTTTGAAAACTTTATTATTGGTTTTAAATGGATTTATAATCTCATTATTGATTTTAAGTTGAATTTTCTTATAATTTTGGTTAAAACAGAATATAATTGAATGTTTGCCTCGAGAAACGTGAGGCGAAAGCCATCCATTAACAACAAAAGTTTATTTATAGTCACTCATGCCTTCGGAAGCCTTATTACTCTCTTTAAATACTTTTATAGTCTCATTTCTTACATTTTTTGTTAAGAAAGATTATAATTGAATGTTTGCCTCGGGAAACATAAAGCGAAAGCCATTTATTGACAAGAAAAGTTCATTTATAGTCACTCATTCTTTTGAAAGCGTTATTATTGGTTTTAAATGGATTTATAATCTCATTATTGAGTTTAAGTTCAATTTTCTTATAATTTTGGTTAAAACAGAATATAATTGAATGTTTGCCTCGAGAAGCGTGACGCGAAAGCCATCCATTGACAAGAAAAGTTTATTTATAGTCACTCATGCCTTCGGAAGCCTTATTACTCGTTTTAAATACTTTTATAGTCTCATTATTGATTATAAGTTGAATATTCTTACATTTTTGGTTAGCAAAGATTATAATTGAATGTTCACCTCGGGAAACGTGAAGCGAAAGCCATCTATTGACAAGAAAAGTTCATTCATAGTCACTCATTCCTTTGAAAACGTTATTATTGGTTTTAAATGGATTTATAATCTCATTATTGATTTTAAGTTGAATTTTCTTATAATTTTGGTTAAAAGAGAATATAATTGAATGTCTGCCTTGAGAAACGTGATGTGAAAGCCATCCATTGACAACAAAAGTTTATTTATAGTCACTCATGCCTTCGGAAGCCTTATTACTCGCATTAAATGCTTTTATAGTCTGAATATTGATTTTGAGTTGAATTTTCTTACATTTTTCATTAAAACAGATTATAATTATTTGTTTGCCTCAGAAAACATGAAGCGAAAGCCATCCATTGAGAAGAAAAGTTCATTTATTGTCACTCATGCCTTCAAAAGCGTTATTACTGGCTTTAAATGGATTTATAATCTCATTATTGATTTTAAGTTGAATTTTCTTATAATTTTGGTTAAAACAGAATATAATTGAATGTTTGCATCGAGAAACGTGACACGAAAGCCATCCATTGGCAAGAAAGTTTATTTATAGTCACTCATGCCTTCGGATGCCTTATTACTCGCTTTAAATACTTTTATAGTCTCATTATTGATTTTAAGTTGAATATTCTTATATTTTTGGTTAACAAAGATTATAATTGAATGTTTGCCTCGGGAAAAGTAAAGCGAAATCCATCTATTGACAAGAAAAGTTCATTTATAGTCACTCATTCCTTTGAAAATGTTATTATTGGTTTTAAAAGGATTTATAATCTCATTATTGATTTTAAGTTGAATTTTCTTATAATTTTGGTTAAAATCGAATATAATTGAATGTTTGCCTCGAGAAACGTGACGCGAAAGCCATCCATTGACAAGAAAAGTTTATTTATAGTCACTCATGCCTTCGAAAGCCTTATTACTCGCTTTAAATACTTTTATAGTCTCATTATTTATTTTAAGTTGAATATTCTTACATTTTTTATTAGCAAATATTATAATTGAATGTTTGCCTCGGGAAACGTGAAGCGAAATCCATCTATTGACAAGAGAAGTTCATTTATAGTCACTCATTCCTTTGAAAACGTTATTATTGGTTTTAAATGGATTTATAATGTCATTATTGATTTTAAGTTGAGTTTACTTATAATTTTGGTTAAAAGAGAATATAATTGAATGTTTGCCTTGAGAAACGTGATGCGAAAGCCATCCATTGACAACAAAAGTTTATTTATAGTCACTCATGCCTTCGGAAGCCTTATTACTCGCATTAAATGCTTTTATAGTCTGAATATTGATTTTAAGTTGAATTTTCTTACATTTTTCATTAAAACAGATTATAATTATATGTTCGCCTCAGAAAACATGAAGCGAAAGCAATCCATTATGAAGAAAAGTTCATTTATTGTCACTCATGCCTTCAAAAGCGTTATTACTGGCTTTAAATGGATTTATAATCTCATTATTGATTTTAAGTTGAATTTTCTTATAATTTTGGTTAAAACAGAATATAATTGAATGTTTGCATCGAGAAACGTGACACGAAAGCCATCCATTGGCAAGAAATTTTATTTATAGTCACTCATGCCTTCGGATGCCTTATTACTCGCTTTAAATACTTTTATAGTCTCATTATTGATTTTAAGTTGAATATTCCTATATTTTTGGTTAACAAAGATTATAATTGAATGTTTGCCTCGGGAAACGTGAAGCGAAATCCATCTATTGACAAGAAAAGTTCATTTATAGTCACTCATTCCTTTGAAAACGTTATTATTGGTTTTAAATGGATTTATAATCTCATTATTGATTTTAAGTTGAATTTTCTTATAATTTTGGTTAAAACCGAATATAATTGAATGTTTGCCTCAAGAAACGTGACGCAAAAGCCATCCATTGACAAGAAAAGTTTATTTATAGTCATTCATGCCTTCGAAAGCCTTATTACTCGCTTTAAATACTTTTATAGTCTCATTATTTATTTTAAGTTGAATATTCTTACATTTTTGGCTAGCAAAGATTATAATTGAATGTTTACCTCGGGAAACGTGAAGCGAAATCCATCTATTGACAAGAGAAGTTCATTTATAGTCACTCATTTTTTTGAAAACGTTATTATTGGTTTTAAATGGATTTATAATGTCATTATTGATTTTAAGTTGAGTTTTCTTATAATTTTGGTTAAAAGAGAATATAATTGAATGTTTGCCTGGAGAAACGTGATGCGAAAGCCATCCATTGACAACAAAAGTTTATTTATAGGCACTGATGCCTTCGGAAGCCTTATTACTCGCTTGAAATGCTTTTATAGTCTTAATATTGATTTTAAGTTGAATTTTCTTACATTTTTCATTAAAGCAGATTATAATTGAATGTTTGCCTCAGAAAATATGAAGCGAAGGCCATCCATTGAGAAGGAAAGTTCATTTATTGTCACTCATGCCTTCAAAAGCGTTATTACTGGCTTTAAATGGATTTACAATCTCATTATTGATTTTAAGTCGAATTTTCTTATAGTTTTGGTTAAAACGTAATATAATTGAATGTTTGCATCGAGAAACGTGACACGAAAGCCATCCATTGGCAAGAAAGTTTATTTATCGTCACTCATGCCTTCGGATGCCTTATTACTCGCTTTAAATACTTTTATAGTCTCATTATTGATTTTAAGTTGAATACTCTTATATTTTTGGTTAACAAAGATTATAATTGAATGTTTGCCTCTGGAAACATGAAGCGAAAGCTATTTATTAACAAGAAAAGTTCATTTGTAGTCACTCATTCTTTTGAAAGCGTTATTATTGGTTTTCAATGGATTTATAATCTCATTATTGATTTTAAGTTCAATTTTCTTATAATTTTGGTTAAAACAGAATATAATTGAATGTTTGCCTCGACAAACGTGAGGCGAAAGCAATCCATTGACAACAAAAGTTTATTTATAGTCACTCATACCTTCGGAAGCCTTATTACCCGCTTTAAATGCTTTTATAGTCTCAAAATTGATCTTAAGTTGAATTTTCTTACATTTTTCATTAAAACAGATTATAATTCAATGTTTGCATCTGAAAACATGAAGCGAAAGCCATCCATTGAGAAGAAAGGTTCATTTATTGTCACTCTTGCCTTCGAAAGCGTTATTACTGGCTTTAAATGGATTTATAATCTCATTATTGATTTTAAGTTGAATTTTCTTATAATTTTGGTGAAAACAGAATATAATTGAATGTTTGCCCCGAGAAACGTGACGCGAAAGCCATCCATTGACAAGAAAAGTTTATTTATAGTCACTCATGCCTTCGGAAGCCTTATTACTCGCTTTAAATACTTTTATAATCTCATTATTGATTTTAAGTTGAATATTCTTACATTTTTGGTTAACAAAGATTATAATTGAATGTTTGCCTCGGGAAACGTGAAGCGAAAGCCATCTATTGACAAGAAAAGTTCATTTATAGTTACTCATTCCTTTGAAAACGTTATTATTGGTTTTAAATGGATTTATAATCTCATTATTGATTTTAAGTTGAATTTTCTTATACTTTTGGTTAAAACAGAATATAATTGAATGTTTGCCTTGAGAAAGATGACGCGAAAGCCATCCATTGAGAACAAAAGTTTATTTATAGTCACTCATGCCTTCCGAAGCCTTATTACTCGCTTTAAATACTTTTATAGTCTCATTTATTGATTTTAAGTTGAATATTCTTACATTTTTGGTTAAAACAAATTATAATTGAATATTTACCTTGAGAAACGTGAAGCGAAAGCCGTCTATTGACAAGAAAGGTTTATTTATTGTTACTCATGCCTTCGAAAGTGTTATTACTCGCTTTAAATGGTTTTATATTCTCATTATTGATTTTAAGTTGAGTTTTCTTATATTTTTGGTAAAACAGAATATAATTGAATGTTTGCCGCGAGAAACGTGAAGCGAAAGCCATCCATCGACGAGAATAGTTCATTTATAGTCACTCATTCCTTCGGAAGCCTTATTGCTCGCTTTAAATGGTTTTATAGTCTCATTATTGATTTTAAGTTGAATTTTCTTACATTTTTTGTTAAAACAGATTATAATTGGATGTTTGCCTCAGAAAACGCGAAGCGAAAGCCATCCATTGCCATGAAAAGTTCATTTATTGTCAACCATGCCTTGAAAGCATTATTACTGGCTTTAAGTGAATTTATAATCTCATTATTGATTTTAAGTTGAATTTTCTTATAATTTTGGTTAAAACAAAATATAATTGACTGTTTGCCACGAGAAACGTGATGCGAAAGCCATCCATTTACAAGAAAAGTTTATTTATAGTCACTTATGCCTTCGAAAGCCTTATTACTCGCTTTAAATGCTTTTATAGTCTCAATATTGATTTTAAGTTGAATTTTCGTACATTTTTGGTTAAAACAGATTATAATTGAATGGTTGTTTCAAAAAACCTGAAGCGAAATCCTTCCATTGAGAAGAAAAGTTCATTTATTGTGACTCGTGCCTTCGAAAGCGTTACTACTGGCTTTAAATGGATTTATAATCTCACTATTGATTTTAAGTTGAATTTTCTTATAATTTTGGTGAAAACAGAATATAATTGAATGTTTTCCTCGAGAAACGTGACGCGAAAGCCATCCATTGACAAGAAAAGTTTATTTATAGTCACTCACGCCTTCGGAAGCCTTATTACTCGCTTTAAATACTTTTATAGTCTGATTATTGATTTTAAGTCGAATATTCTTACATTTTTGGTTAGCAAAGATTATAATTGAATGTTTGCCTTGGGAAACGTGAAGCGAAAGCCGTCTATTGACAAGAAAAGTTCATTTACAGTCACTCATTCCTTTGAAAACGTTATTATTGGTTTTAAATGGATTTATAATCTTATTATTGATTTTAAGTTCAATTTTCTTATAATTTTGGTTAAAAGAGAATATAATTGAATGTTTGCCTTGAGAAACGTGATGCGAAAGCCATCCATTGAGAACAAAAGTTTATTTATAGTCACTCATGCCTTCAGAAGCCTTATTACTCGCTTTAAATGCTTTTATAGTCTCAATATTGATTTTAAGTTGAATTTTCTTACATTTTTCATTAAAACAGATTATAATTGAATGTTTGCCTCAAAAAACAGGAAACGAAAGCCATCCATTGAGAAGAAAAGTTCATTTATTGTCACTCCTGCCTTCGAAAGCGTTATTACTGGCTTTAAATGGATTTATAATCTCATTATTGATTTTAAGTTGAATTTTCTTATAATTTTGGTGAAAACAGAATATAATTGAATGTTTGCCCCGAGAAACGTGACGCGAAAGCCATCCATTGACAAGAAAAGTTTATTTATAGTCACTCATGCCTTCGGAAGCCTTATTACTCGCTTTAAATACTTTTATAATCTCATTATTGATTTTAAGTTGAATATTCTTACATTTTTGGTTAACAAAGATTATAATTGAATGTTTGCCTCGGGAAACGTGAAGCGAAAGCCATCTATTGACAAGAAAAGTTCATTTATAGTTACTCATTCCTTTGAAAACGTTATTATTGGTTTTAAATGGATTTATAATCTCATTATTGATTTTAAGTTGAATTTTCTTATACTTTTGGTTAAAACAGAATATAATTGAATGTTTGCCTTGAGAAACATGACGCGAAAGCCATCCATTGACAACAAAAGTTTATTTATAGTCACTCATGCCTTCGGAAGCCTTATTACCCGCTTTAAATGCTTTTATAGTCTCAAAATTGATCTTAAGTTGAATTTTCTTACATCTTTAATTAAAACAGATTATAATTCAATGTTTGTGTCTGAAAACATGAAGCGAAAGCCATTCATTGAGAAGAAAAGTTCATTTATTGTCACTCTTGCCTTCGAAAGCGTTATTACTGGCTTTAAATGGATTTATAATCTCATTATTTATTTTAAGTTGAATTTTCTTATAATTTTGGTGAAAACAGAATATAATTGAATGTTTGCCCCGAGAAACGTGATGCGAAAGCCATCCATTGACAACAAAAGTTTATTTATAGTCACTCATGCCTTCGGAAGCCATATTACTCGCTTTGAATACTTTTATAGTCTCATTATTGATATTAAGTTGAATACTCTTACATTTTTGGTTAACAAAGATTATAATTAAATGTTTGCCTCGGGAAACGAGAAGCGAAAGCCATATATTGACAAGAAAAGTTCATTTATAGTCACTCATTCCTTTGAAAACTTTATTATTGGTTTTAAATGGATTTATAATCTCATTATTGATTTTAAGTTGAATTTTCTTATAATTTTGGTTAAAACAGAATATAATTGAATGTTTGCCTTGAGAAACGTGAGGCGAAAGCCATCCATTAACAACAAAAGTTTATTTATAGTCACTCATGCCTTCGGAAGCCTTATTACTCTCTTTAAATACTTTTATAGTCTCATTTCTTACATTTTTTGTTAAGAAAGATTATAATTGAATGTTTGCCTCGGGAAACATAAAGCGAAAGCCATTTATTGACAAGAAAAGTTCATTTATAGTCACTCATTCTTTTGAAAGCGTTATTATTGGTTTTAAATGGATTTATAATCTCATTATTGAGTTTAAGTTCAATTTTCTTATAATTTTGGTTAAAACAGAATATAATTGAATGTTTGCCTCGAGAAGCGTGACGCAAAAGCCATCCATTGACAAGAAAAGTTTATTTATAGTCACTCATGCCTTCGGAAGCCTTATTACTCGTTTTAAATACTTTTATAGTCTCATTATTGATTATAAGTTGAATATTCTTACATTTTTGGTTAGCAAAGATTATAATTGAATGTTCACCTCGGGAAACGTGAAGCGAAAGCCATCTATTGACAAGAAAAGTTCATTCATAGTCACTCATTCCTTTGAAAACGTTATTATTGGTTTTAAATGGATTTATAATCTCATTATTGATTTTAAGTTGAATTTTCTTATAATTTTGGTTAAAAGAGAATATAATTGAATGTCTGCCTTGAGAAACGTGATCCAAAAGCCATCCATTGACAACAAAAGTTTATTTATAGTCACTCATGCCTTCGGAAGCCTTATTACTCACTTTAAATACTTTTATAGTCTCATTATTTATTTTAAGTTGAATATTCTTACATTTTTGATTAGAAAAGATTATAATTGAATGTTTGCCTCGGGAAACGTGAAGCGAAATCCATCTATTAACAAGAGAAGTTCATTTATAGCCACTCATTCCTTTGAAAACGTTATTATTGGTTTTAAAAGGATTTATAATCTCATTATTGATTTTAAGTTGAGTTTTCTTATAATTGTGGTGAAAAGAGAATATAATTGAATGTTTGCCTTGAGAAACGTGATGCGAAAGCCATCCATTGACAACAAAAGTTTATTTATAGTCACTCATGCCTTCGGAAGCCTTATTACTCGCATTAAATGCTTTTGTAGTCTGAATATTGATTTTAAGTTGAATTTTCTTACATTTTTCATTAAAACAGATTATAATTATATGTTCGCCTCAGAAAACATGAAGCGAAAGCCATCCATTATGAAGAAAAGTTCATTTATTGTCACTCATGCCTTCAAAAGCGTTATTACTGGCTTTAAATGGATTTATAATCTCATTATTGATTTTAAGTTGAATTTTCTTATAATTTTGGTTAAAACAGAATATAATTGAATGTTTGCATCGAGAAACGTGACACGAAAGCCATCCATTGGCAAGAAATTTTATTTATAGTCACTCATGCCTTCGGATGCCTTATTACTCGCTTTAAATACTTTTATAGTCTCATTATTGATTTTAAGTTGAATATTCCTATATTTTTGGTTAACAAAGATTATAATTGAATGTTTGCCTCGGGAAACGTGAAGCGAAATCCATCTATTGACAAGAAAAGTTCATTTATAGTCACTCATTCCTTTGAAAACGTTATTATTGGTTTTAAATGGATTTATAATCTCATTATTGATTTTAAGTTGAATTTTCTTATAATTTTGGTTAAAACCGAATATAATTGAATGTTTGCCTCGAGAAACGTGACGCGAAAGCCATCCATTGACAAGAAAAGTTTATTTATAGTCATTCATGCCTTCGAAAGCCTTATTACTCGCTTTAAATACTTTTATAGTCTCATTATTTATTTTAAGTTGAATATTCTTACATTTTTGGTTAGCAAAGATTATAATTGAATGTTTACCTCGTGAAACGTGAAGCGAAATCCATCTATTGACAAGAGAAGTTCATTTATAGTCACTCATTTTTTTGAAAACGTTATTATTGGTTTTAAATGGATTTATAATGTCATTATTGATTTTAAGTTGAGTTTTCTTATAATTTTGGTTAAAAGAGAATATAATTGAATGTTTGGCTTGAGAAACGTGATGCAAAAGCCATCCATTGACAACAAAAGTTTATTTATAGGTACTTATGCCTTCGGAAGCCTTATTACTCGCTTGAAATGCTTTTATAGTCTTAATATTGATTTTAAGTTGAATTTTCTTACGTTTTTCATTAAAGAAGATTATAATTGAATGTTTGCCTCAGAAAACATGAAGCGAAAGCCATCCATTGAGAAGGAAAGTTCATTTATTGTCACTCATGCCTTCAAAAGCGTTATTACTGGCTTTAAATGGATTTACAATCTCATTATTGATTTTAAGTCGAATTTTCTTATAGTTTTGGTTAAAACGTAATATAATTGAATGTTTGCATCGAGAAACGTTACACGAAAGCCATCCATTGGCAAGAAAGTTTATTTATAGTCACTCATGCCTTCGGATGCCTTATTACTCGCTTTAAATACTTTTATAGTCTCATTATTGATTTTAAGTTGAATACTCTTATATTTTTGGTTAACAAAGATTATAATTGAATGTTTGCCTCCGGAAAAGTGAAGCGAAATCCATCTATTGACAAGAAAAGTTCATTTATAGTCACTCATTCCTTTGAAAACGTTATTATCGGTTTTAAAAGGATTTATAATCTCATTATTGATTTTAAGTTGAATTTTCTTATAATTTTGGTGAAAACAGAATATAATTGATTGTTTGCCCCGAGAAACGTGATGCGAAAGCCATCCATTGACAACAAAGTTTATTTATAGTCACTCATGCCTTCGGAAGCCATATTACTCGCTTTGAATACTTTTATAGTCTCATTATTGATTTTAAGTTGAATACTCTTACATTTTTGGTTAACAAAGATTATAATTAAATGTTTGCCTCGGGAAACGAGAAGCGAAAGCCATATATTGACAAGAAAAGTTCATTTATAGTCACTCATTCCTTTGAAAACTTTATTATTGGTTTTAAATGGATTTATAATCTCATTATTGATTTTAAGTTGAATTTTCTTATCATTTTGGTTAAAACAGAATATAATTGAATGTTTGCCTTGAGAAACGTGAGGCGAAAGCCATCCACTAACAACAAAAGTTTATTTATAGTCACTCATGCCTTCGGAAGCCTTATTACTCTCTTTAAATACTTTTATAGTCTCATTTCTTACATTTTTTGTTAAGAAAGATTATAATTGAATGTTTGCCTCGGGAAACATAAAGCGAAAGCCATTTATTGACAAGAAAAGTTCATTTATAGTCACTCATTCTTTTGAAAGCGTTATTATTGGTTTTAAATGGATTTATAATCTCATTATTGAGTTTAAGTTCAATTTTCTTATAATTTTGGTTAAAACAGAATATAGTTGAATGTTTGCCTCGAGAAGCGTGACGCGAAAGCCATCCATTGACAAGAAAAGTTTATTTATAGTCACTCATGCCTTCGGAAGCCTTATTACTCGTTTTAAATACTTTTATAGTCTCATTATTGATTATAAGTTGAATATTCTTACATTTTTGGTTAACAAAGATTATAATTGAATGTTCACCTCGGGAAACGTGAAGCGAAAGCCATCTATTGACAAGAAAAGTTCATTCATAGTCACTCATTCCTTTGAAAACGTTATTATTGGTTTTAAATGGATTTATAATCTAATTATTGATTTTAAGTTGAGTTTTCTTATAATTTTGGTTAAAAGAGAATATAATTGAATGTTTGCCTTGAGAAACGTGATGCGAAAGCCATCCATTGACAACAAAAGTTTATTTATAGTCACTCATGCCTTCGGAAGCCTTATTACTCGCATTAAATGCTTTTATAGTCTGAATATTGATTTTGAGTTGAATTTTCTTACATTTTTCATTAAAACAGATTATAATTATATGTTTGCCTCAGAAAACATGAAGCGAAAGCCATCCATTGAGAAGAAAAGTTCATTTATTGTCACTCATGCCTTCAAAAGCGTTATTACTGGCTTTAAATGGATTTATAATCTCATTATTGATTTTAAGTTGAATTTTCTTATAATTTTGGTTAAAACAGAATATAATTGAATGTTTGCATCGAGAAACGTGACACGAAAGCCATCCATTGGCAAGAAAGTTTATTTATAGTCACTCATGCCTTCGGATGCCTTATTACTCGCTTTAAATACTTTTATAGTCTCATTATTGATTTTAAGTTGAATATTCTTATATTTTTGGTTAACAAAGATTATAATTGAATGTTTGCCTCGGGAAAAGTGAAGCGAAATCCATCTATTGACAAGAAAAGTTCATTTATAGTCACTCATTCCTTTGAAAACATTATTATTGGTTTTAAAAGGATTTATAATCTCATTGTTGATTTTAAGTTGAATTTTCTTATAATTTTGGTTAAAACCGAATATAATTGAATGTTTGCCTCGAGAAACGTGACGCGAAAGCCATCCATTGACAAGAAAAGTTTATTTATAGTTACTCATGCCTTCGAAAGCCTTATTACTCGCTTTAAATACTTTTATAGTCTCATTACTTATTTTAAGTTGAATATTCTTACATTTTTGATTAGCAAAGATTATAATTGAATGTTTGCCTCGGGAAACGTGAAGCGAAATCCATCTATTGACAAGAGAAGTTCATTTATAGTCACTCATTCCTTTGAAAACGTTATTATTGGTTTTAAATGGATTTATAATGTCATTATTGATTTTAAGTTGAGTTTTCTTATAATTTTGGTTAAAAGAGAATATAATTGAATGTTTGCCTTGAGAAACGTGATGCGAAAGCCATCCATTGACAACAAAAGTTTATTTATAGTCACTCATGCCTTCGAAAGCCTTATTACTCGCATTAAATGCTTTTATAGTCTGAATATTGATTTTAAGTTGAATTTTCTTACATTTTTCATTAAAACAGATTATAATTATATGTTCGCCTCAGAAAACATGAAGCGAAAGCCATCCATTATGAAGAAAAGTTCATTTATTGTCACTCATGCCTTCAAAAGTGTTATTACTGGCTTTAAATGGATTTATAATCTCATTATTGATTTTAAGTTGAATTTTCTTATAATTTTGGTTAAAACAGAATATAATTGAATGTTTGCATCGAGAAACGTGACACGAAAGCCATCCATTGGTAAGAAATTTTATTTATAGTCACTCATGCCTTCGGATGTCTTATTACTCGCTTTAAATACTTTTATAGTCTCATTATTGATTTTAAGTTGAATATTCCTATATTTTTGGTTAACAAAGATTATAATTGAATGTTTGCCTCCAGAAACATGAAGCGAAATCCATCTATTGACAAGAGAAGTTCATTTATAGTCACTCATTTTTTTGAAAACGTTATTATTGGTTTTAAATGGATTTATAATGTCATTATTGATTTTAAGTTGAGTTTTCTTATAATTTTGGTTAAAGGAGAATATAATTGAATGTTTGCCTTGAGAAACGTGATGCGAAAGCCATCCATTGACAACAAAAGTTTATTTATAGGCACTTATGCCTTCGGAAGCCTTATTACTCGCTTGAAATGCTTTTATAGTCTTAATATTGATTTTAAGTTGAATTTTCTTACATTTTTCATTAAAGCAGATTATAATTGAATGTTTGCGTCAGAAAACATGAAGCGAAAGCCATCCATTGAGAAGGAAAGTTCATTTATTGTCACTCATGCCTTCAAAAGCGTTATTACTGGCTTTCAATGGATTTACAATCTCATTATTGATTTTAAGTCGAATTTTCTTATAGTTTTGGTTAAAACGTAATATAATTGAACGTTTGCATCGAGAAACGTGACACGAAAGCCATCCATTGACAAGAAAAGTTTATTTATAGTTACTCATGCCTTCGAAAGCCTTATTACTCGCTTTAAATACTTTTATAGTCTCATTACTTATTTTAAGTTGAATATTCTTACATTTTTGATTAGCAAAGATTATAATTGAATGTTTGCCTCGGGAAACGTGAAGCGAAATCCATCTATTGACAAGAGAAGTTCATTTATAGTCACTCATTCCTTTGAAAACGTTATTATTGGTTTTAAATGGATTTATAATGTCATTATTGATTTTAAGTTGAGTTTTCTTATAATTTTGGTTAAAAGAGAATATAATTGAATGTTTGCCTTGAGAAACGTGATGCGAAAGCCATCCATTGACAACAAAAGTTTATTTATAGTCACTCATGCCTTCGAAAGCCTTATTACTCGCATTAAATGCTTTTATAGTCTGAATATTGATTTTAAGTTGAATTTTCTTACATTTTTCATTAAAACAGATTATAATTATATGTTCGCCTCAGAAAACATGAAGCGAAAGCCATCCATTATGAAGAAAAGTTCATTTATTGTCACTCATGCCTTCAAAAGTGTTATTACTGGCTTTAAATGGATTTATAATCTCATTATTGATTTTAAGTTGAATTTTCTTATAATTTTGGTTAAAACAGAATATAATTGAATGTTTGCATCGAGAAACGTGACACGAAAGCCATCCATTGGCAAGAAAGTTTATTTATAGTCACTCATGCCTTCGGATGCCTTATTACTCGCTTTAAATACTTTTATAGTCTCATTATTGATTTTAAGTTGAATATTCTTATATTTTTGGTTAACAAAGATTATAATTGAATGTTTGCCTCTGGAAACATGAAGCGAAAGCTATTTATTAACAAGAAAAGTTCATTTATAGTCACTCATTCTTTTGAAAGCGTTATTATTGGTTTTCAATGGATTTATAATCTCATTATTGATTTTAAGTTCAATTTTCTTATAATTTTGGTTAAAACAGAATATAATTGAATGTTTGCCTCGACAAACGTGAGGCGAAAGCAATCCATTGACAACAAAAGTTTATTTATAGTCACTCATACTTTCGGAAGCCTTATTACCCGCTTTAAATGCTTTTATAGTCACAAAATTGATCTTAAGTTGAATTTTCTTACATTTTTCATTAAAACAGAATATAATTCAATGTTTGCATCTGAAAACATGAAGCGAAAGCCATCCATTGAGAAGAAAAGTTCATTTATTGTCACTCTTGCCTTCGAAAGCGTTATTACTGGCTTTAAATGGATTTATAATCTCATTATTGATTTTAAGTTGAATTTTCTTATAATTTTGGTGAAAACAGAATATAATTGAATGTTTGCCCCGAGAAACGTGACGCGAAAGCCATCCATTGACAAAAAAAGTTTATTTATAGTCACTCATGCCTTCGGAAGCCTTATTACTCGCTTTAAATACTTTTATAATCTCATTATTGATTTTAAGTTGAATATTCTTACATTTTTGGTTAACAAAGATTATAATTGAATGTTTGCCTCGGGAAACGTGAAGCGAAAGCCATCTATTGACAAGAAAAGTTCATTTATAGTTACTCATTCCTTTGAAAACGTTATTATTGGTTTTAAATGGATTTATAATCTCATTATTGATTTGAAGTTGAATTTTCTTATACTTTTGGTTAAAACAGAATATAATTGAATGTTTGCCTTCAGAAATATGACGCGAAAGCCATCCATTGAGAACAAAAGTTTATTTATAGTCACTCATGCCTTCGGAAGCCTTATTACTCGCTTTAAATACTTTTATAGTCTCATTTATTGATTTTAAGTTGAATATTCTTACATTTTTGGTTAAAACAAATTATAATTGAATATTTGCCTTGAGAAACGTCAAGCGAAAGCCGTCTATTGACAAGAAATGTTTATTTATTGTTACTCATGCCTTCGAAAGTGTTATTACTCGCTTTAAATGGTTTTACATTCTCATTATTGATTTTAAGTTGAGTTTTCTTTTATTTTTGGTAAAACAGAATATAATTGAATGTTTGCCGCGAGAAACGTGAAGCGAAAACCATCCATCGACAAGAATAGTTCATTTATAGTCACTCATTCCTTCGGAAGCCTTATTGCTCGCTTTAAATGGTTTTATAGTCTCATTATTGATTTTAAGTTGAATTTTCTTACATTTTTTGTTAAAATAGATTATAATTAGATGTTTGCCTCAGAAAACACGAAGCGAAAGCCATCCATTGCGATGAAAAGTTCATTTATTGTCAACCATGCCTTGAAAGCATTATTACTGGCTTTAAGTGGATTTATAATCTCATTATTGATTTTAAGTTGAATTTTCTTATAATTTTGGTTAAAACAAAATATAATTGACTGTTTGCCGCGAGAAACGTGACGCGAAAGCCATCCATTGACAAGAAAAGTTTATTTATAGTCACTTATGGCTTCGAAAGCCTTATTACTCGCTTTAAATGCTTTTATAGTCTCAATATTGATTTTAAGTTGAATTTTCGTACATTTTTGGTTAAAACAGATTATAATTGAATGGTTGTTTCAAAAAACCTGAAGCGAAATCCTTCCATTGAGAAGAAAAGTTCATTTATTGTGACTCGTGCCTTCGAAAGCGTTACTACTGGCTTTAAATGGATTTATAATCTCACTATTGATTTTAAGTAGAATTTTCTTATAATTTTGGTGAAAACAGAATATAATTGAATGTTTGCCTCGAGAAACGTGACGCGAAAGCCATCCATTGACAAGAAAAGTTTATTTATAGTCACTCACGCCTTCGGAAGCCTTATTACTCGCTTTAAATACTTTTATAGTCTGATTATTGATTTTAAGTTGAATATTCTTACATTTTTGGTTAGCAAAGACTATAATTGAATGTTTGCCTCCGGAAACGCGAAGCGAAATCCGTCTATTGACAAGAAAAGTTCATTTATAGTCACTCATTCCTTTGAAAACGTTATTATTGGTTTTAAATGGATTTATAATCTCATTATTGATTTTAAGTTGAATTTTCTTATAATTTTGGTTAAAAGAGAATATAATTGAATGTTTGCCTTGAGAAACGTGATGCGAAAGCCATCCATTTACAACAAAAGTTTATTTATAGTCACTCATGCCTTCGGAAGCGTTATTACTCACTTTAAATGCTTTTATAGTCTCAATATTGATTTTAAGTTGAATTTTCTTACATTTTTCATTAAAACAGATTATAATTGTATGTTTGCCTCAGAAAACATGAAGCAAAAGCCATCCATTGAGAAGAAAAGTTCATTTATTGTCACTCAATCCTTCAAAAGCGTTATTACTGGCTTTAAATGGATTTATAATCTCATTATTGATTTTAAGTTGAATTTTCTTATAATTTTGGTTAAAACAGAATATAATTGAATGTTTGCATCGAGAAACGTGATACGAAAGCCATCCATTTGCAAGAAAGTTTATTTATAGTCACTCATGCCTTCGGATGCCTTATTACTCGCTTTAAATACTTTTATAGTCTCATTATTGATTTTAAGTTGAATATTATTATATTTTTGGTTAACAAAGATTATAATTGAATGTTTGCCTCTGGAAACATGAAGCGAAAGCTAGTTATTGACAAGAAAAGTTCATTTATAGTCACTCATTCCTTTGAAAGCATTATTATTGGTTTTAAATGGATTTATAATCTCATTATTGATTTTAAGTTCAATTTTCTTATAATTATGGTTAAAACAGAATATAATTGAATGTTTGCATCGAGAAACGTGACACGAAAGCCATCCATTGGCAAGAAAGTTTATTTTTAGTCACTCATGCCTTCGGATGCCTTATTACTCGCTTTAAAAACTTTTATAGTCTCATTATTGATTTTAAGTTGAATATTCTTACATTTTTGGTTAGCAAAGACTTTAATTGAATGTTTGCCTCGGGAAACGTGAAGCGAAATCCGTCTATTGACAAGAAAAGTTCATTTACAGTCACTCATTCCTTTGAAAACGTTATTATTGGTTTTAAATGGATTTATAATCTTATTATTGATTTTAAGTTCAATTTTCTTATAATTTTGGTTAAAAGAGAATATAATTGAATGTTTGCCTTGAGAAACGTGATGCGAAAGCCATCCATTGAGAACAAAAGTTTATTTATAGTCACTCATGCCTTCGGAAGCCTTATTACTCGCTTTAAATGCTTTTATAGTCTCAATATTGATTTTAAGTTGAATTTTCTTACATTTTTCATTAAAACAGATTATAATTGAATGTTTGCCTCAAAAAACAGGAAACGAAAGCCATCCATTGAGAAGAAAAGTTCATTTATTGTTACTCATGCCATCAAAAGCGTTATTACTGGCTTTAAATGGATTTATAATATCATTATTGATTTGAAGTTGAATTTTCTTACAATTTTGGTTAAAACAAAATATAATTGACTGTTTGCCACGAGAAACGTGACGCGAAAGCCATCCATTGACAACAAAAGTTTATTTATAGTCACTTATGCCTTCGAAAGCCTTATTACTTACTTTAAATGCTTTTATAGTCTCAATATTGATTTTAAGTTGAATTCTCTTACATTTTTGGTTAAAATAGATTATAATTGAATGGTTGTTTCGGAAAACGTGAAGCGAAATCCTTCGATTGAGAAGAAAAGTTCATTTATTGTCACTCGTGCCATCGAAAGCGTTACTACTTACTTTAAATGGATTTATAATCTCATTATTTATTTTAAGTTGAATGTTCTTATAATTTTGGTGAATACAGAATATAATTGAATGTTTACCTCGAGAAACGTGACGCGAAAGCAATCCATTGACAACAAAAGTTTATTTATAGTCACTCATGCCTTCAGAAGCCTTATTACCTGCTTTAAATGCTTTTATAGTCTCAAAATTGATCTTAAGTTGAATTTTTTTACATTTTTCATTAAAACAGATTATAATTCAGTGTTTGCATCTGAAAACATGAAGCAAAAGCCATCCATTGAGAAGAAAAGTTCATTTATTGTCACTCCTACCTTCGAAAGCGTTATTACTGGCTTTAAATGGATTTATAATCTCATTATTGATTTTAAGTTGAATTTTCTTATAATTTTGGTGAAAACAGAATATAATTGAATGTTTGCCCCGAGAAACTTGACGCGAAAGCCATCCATTGACAACAAAAGTTTATTTATAGTCACTCATGCCTTCGGAAGCCTTATTACTCGCTTTAAATACTTTTATAGTCTCATTATTGATTTTAAGTTGAATATTCTTACATTTTTGGTTAACAAAGATTATAATTGAATGTTTGCCTCGGGAAACGTGAAGCGAAAGCCATCTATTGACAAGAAAAGTTCATTTATAGTCACTCATTCCTTTGAAAACGTTATTATTGGTTTTAAATGGATTTATAATCTCATTATTGATTTTAAGTTGAATTTTCTTATACTTTTGGTTAAAACAGAATATAATTGAATGTTTGCCTTGAGAAACGTGACGCGAAAGCCATCCATTGAGAACAAAAGTTTATTTATAGTCACTCATGCCTTCAAAAGCATTATTACTGGCTTTAAATGGATTTATAATCTCATTATTGATTTTAAGTTGAATTTTCTTATAATTTTGGTGAAAACAGAGTATAATTGAATGTTTGCCTCGAGAAACGTGACACGAAAGCCATCCATTGACAAGAAAATTTATTTATAGTCACTCATGCTTTCGAAAGCCTTATTACTCGCTTTAAATACTTTTATAGTCTCATTATTGATTTTAAGTTGAATATTCTTACATTTTTTGTTAACAAAGATTATAATTAAATGTTTGCCTCGGGAAACGAGAAGCGAAAGCCATCTATTGACAAGAAAAGTTCATTTATAGTCACTCATTCCTTTGAAAACTTTATTATTGGTTTTAAATGGATTTATAATCTCATTATTGATTTTAAGTTGAATTTTCTTATAATTTTGGTTAAAACAGAATATAATTGAATGTTTGCCTTGAGAAACGTGAGGCGAAAGCCATCCATTAACAACAAAAGTTTATTTATAGTCACTCATGCCTTCGGAAGCCTTATTACTCTCTTTAAATACTTTTATAGTCTCATTTCTTATATTTTTTGTTAAGAAAGATTATAATTGAATGTTTGCCTCAAGAAACATAAAGCGAAAGCCATTTATTGATAAGAAAAATTCATTTATAGTCACTCATTCCTTTGAAAGCGTTATTATTGGTTTTAAATGGATTTATAATCTCATTATTGATTTTAAGTTCAATTTTCTTATAATTTTGGTTAAAACAGAATATAATTGAATGTTTCCCTCGAGAAGTGTGACGCGAAAGCCATCCATTGACAACAAAAGTTTATTTATAGTCACTCATGCCTTCGGAAGCCTTATTACTCGTTTTAAATACTTTTATAGTCTCATTATTGATTTTAAGTTGAATATTCTTACATTTTTGGTTAAGAAAGATTATAATTGAATGTTTGTCTCGGGAAACGTGAAGCGAAAGCCATCTATTGACAAGAAAAGTTCATTTATAGTCACTCATTCCTTTGAAAACGTTATTATTGGTTTTAAATGGATTTATAATCTCATTATTGATTTGAAGTTGAATTTTCTTATAATTTTGGTTAAAAGAGAATATAATTGAATGTTTGCCTTGAGAAACGTGATGCGAAAGCCATCCATTGACAACAAAAGTTTATTTATAGTCACTCATGCCTTCGGAAGCCTTATTACTCGCTTTAAACGCTTTTATAGTCTCAATATTGATTTTAAGTTGAATTTTCTTACATTTTTCATTAAAACAGATTATAATTTTATGTTTGCCTCAGAAAACGCGAAGCGAAAGCCATCCATTGCCATGAAAAGTTCATTTATTGTCAACCATGCCTTGAAAGCATTATTACTGGCTTTAAGTGGATTTATAATCTCATTATTGATTTTAAGTTGAATTTTCTTATAATTTTGGTTAAAACAAAATATAATTGACTGTTTGCCACGAGAAACGTGACGCGAAAGCCATCCATTGACAAGAAAAGTTTATTTATAGTCACTTATGGCTTCGAAAGCCTTATTACTCGCTTTAAATGCTTTTATAGTCTCAATATTGATTTTAAGTTGAATTTTCGTACATTTTTGGTTAAAACAGATTATAATTGAATGGTTGTTTCAAAAAACCTGAAGCGAAATCCTTCCATTGAGAAGAAAAGTTCATTTATTGTGACTCGTGCCTTCGAAAACGTTACTACTGGCTTTAAATGGATTTATAATCTCATTATTGATTTTAAGTTGAATTTTCTTATAATTTTGGTGAAAACAGAATATAATTGAATGTTTGCCTCGAGAAACGTGACGCGAAAGCCATCCATTGACAAGAAAAGTTTATTTATAGTCACTCACACCTTCGGAAGCCTTATTACTCGCTTTAAATACTTTTACAGTCTGATTATTGATTTTAAGTTGAATATTCTTACATTTTTGGTTAGCAAAGATTATAATTGAATGTTTGCCTCCGGAAACGCGAAGCGAAATCCGTCTATTGACAAGAAAAGTTCATTTATAGTCACTCATTCCTTTGAAAACGTTATTATTGGTTTTAAATAGATTTATAATCTCATTATTGATTTTAAGTTGAATTTTCTTATAATTTTGGTTAAAAGAGAATATAATTGAATGTTTGCCTTGAGAAACGTGATGCGAAAGCCATCCATTGAGAACAAAAGTTTATTTATAGTCACTCATGCCTTCGGAAGCGTTATTACTCACTTTAAATGCTTTTATAGTCTCAATATTGATTTTAAGTTGAATTTTCTTACATTTTTCATTAAAACAGATTATAATTGTATGTTTGCCTCAGAAAACATGAAGCGAAAGCCATCCATTGAGAAGAAAAGTTCATTTATTGTCACTCATGCCTTCGAAAGCGTTATTACTGGCTTTAAATGGATTTATAATCTCATTATTGATTTTAAGTTGAATTTTCTTATAATTTTGGTTAAAACAGAATATAATTGAATGTTTGCATCGAGAAACGTGATACGAAAGCCATCCATTGGCAAGAAAGTTTATTTATAGTCACTCATGCCTTCGGATGCCTTATTACTCGCTTTAAATACTTTTATAGTCTCATTATTGATTTTAAGTTGAATATTATTATATTTTTGGTTAACAAAGATTATAATTGAATGTTTGCCTCTGGAAACATGAAGCGAAAGCCATTTATTGACAAGAAAAGTTCATTTATAGTCACTCATTCCTTTGAAAGCGTTATTATTGGTTTTAAATGGATTTACAATCTCATTATTGATTTTAAGTTGAATTTTCTTATAATTTTGGTTAAAACAGAATATAATTGAATGTTTGCATCGAGAAACGTGACACGAAAGCCATCCATTGGCAAGAAAGTTTATTTATAGTCACTCATGCCTTCGGATGCCTTATTACTCGCTTTAAATACTTTTATATTCTCATTATTGATTTTAAGTTGAATATTCTTACATTTTTGGTTAGCAAAGATTATAATTGAATGTTTGCCTCGGGAAACGTGAAGCGAAATTCGTCTATTGACAAGAAAAGTTCATTTATAGCCACTCATTCCTTTGAAAACGTTATTATTGGTTTTAAATGGATTTATAATCTTATTATTGAATTTAAGTTCAATTTTCTTATAATTTTGGTTAAAAGAGAATATAATTGAATGTTTGCTTTGAGAAACGTGATGCGAAAGCCATCCATTGACAACAAAAGTTTATTTATAGTCACTCATGCCTTCGGAAGCCTTATTACTCGCTTTAAATGCTTTTATAGTCTCAATATTGATTTTAAGTTGAATTTTCTTACATTTTTCATTAAAACAGATTATAATTGTATGTTTGCCTCAAAAAACATGAAACGAAAGCCATCCATTGAGAAGAAAAGTTCATTTATTGTTACTCATGCCATCCAAAGCGTTATTACTGGCTTTAAATGGATTTATAATCTCATTATTGATTTTAAGTTGAATTTTCTTATATTTTTGGTTAAAACAGAATATAATTGAATGTTTGCCTCGAGAAACCTGACACGAAAGCCGTCCATTGACAAAAAAGTTTATTTATAGTCACTCATGCCTTCGGAAGCCTTATTGCTCGCTTTAAATACTTTAATAGTCTCATTATTGATTTTAAGTTGAATATGGTTACATTTTTGATTAACAAAGATTATAATTGAACGTTTGCCTCTGGAAACATGAAGCGAAAGCCATTTATTGACAAGAAAAGTTTATTTATAGTCACTCATTCTTTTGAAAGCGTTATTATCTGTTTTAAATGGATTTATAATCTCATTATTGATTTTAAGTTCAATTTTCTTATAATTTTGGTTAAAACAGAATATAATTGAATGTTTTCCTCGAGAAACGTGATGCGAAATCAATCCATTGACAACAAAAGTTTATTTATAGTCACTCATGCCTTCGGAAGCCTTATTACCCGTTTTAAATGCTTTTATAGTCTCAAAATTGATCTTAAGTTGAATTTTTTTACATTTTTCATTAAAACAGATTATAATTCAATGTTTGGGTCTGAAAACATGAAGCGAAAGCCATTCATTGAGAAGAAAAGTTCATTTATTGTCACTCTTACCTTCGAAAGCATTATTACTGGCTTTAAATGGATTTATAATCTCATTATTGATTTTTAGTTGAATTTTCTTATAATTTTGGTGAAAACAGAATATAATTGAATGTTTGCCCCGAGAAACGTGATGCAAAAGCCATCCATTGATAACAAAAGTTTATTTATAGTCACTCATGCCTTCGGAAGCCATATTACTCGCTTTGAATACTTTTATAGTCTCATTATTGATATTAAGTTGACTACTCTTACATTTTTGGTTAACAAAGATTATAATTAAATGTTTGCCTCGGGAAACGAGAAGCGAAAGCCATATATTGACAAGAAAAGTTCATTTATAGTCACTCATTCCTTTGAAAACTTTATTATTGGTTTTAAATGGATTTATAATCTCATTATTGATTTTAAGTTGAATTTTCTTATAATTTTGGTTAAAAGAGAATATAATTGAATGTTTGCCTTGAGAAACGTGAGGCGAAAGCCATCCATTAACAACAAAAGTTTATTTATAGTCACTCATGCCTTCGGAAGCCTTATTACTCTCTTTAAATACTTTTATAGTCTCATTTCTTACATTTTTTGTTAAGAAAGATTATAATTGAATGTTTGCCTCGGGAAACATAAAGCGAAAGCCATTTATTGACAAGAAAAGTTCATTTATAGTCACTCATTCTTTTGAAAGCGTTATTATTGGTTTTAAATGGATTTATAATCTCATTATTGAGTTTAAGTTCAATTTTCTTATAATTTTGGTTAAAACAGAATATAATTGAAGGTTTGCCTCGAGAAGCGTGACGCGAAAGCCATCCATTGACAAGAAAAGTTTATTTATAGTCACTCATGCCTTCGGAAGCCTTATTACTCGTTTTAAATACTTTTATAGTCTCATTATTGATTATAAGTTGAATATTCTTACATTTTTGGTTAACAAAGATTATAATTGAACGTTCACCTCGGGAAATGTGAAGCGAAAGTCATCTATTGACAAGAAAAGTTCATTCATAGTCACTCATTCCTTTGAAAACTTTATTATTGGTTTTAAATGGATTTATAATCTCATTATTGATTTTAAGTTGAACTTTCTTATAATTTTGGTTAAAAGAGAATATAATTGAATGTTTGCCTTGAGAAACGTGATGCGAAAGCCATCCATTGACAACAAAAGTTTATTTATAGTCACTCATTCCTTCGGAAGCCTTATTACTCGCATTAAATGCTTTTATAGTCTGAATATTGATTTTGAGTTGAATTTTCTTACATTTTTCATTAAAACAGATTATAATTATATGTTTGCCTCAGAAAACATGAAGCGAAAGCCATCCATTGAGAAGAAAAGTTCATTTATTGTCACTCATGCCTTCAAAAACGTTATTACTAGCTTTAAATGGATTTATAATCTCATTATTGATTTTAAGTTGAATTTTCTTATAATTTTGGTTAAAACAGAATATAATTGAATGTTTGCATCGAGAAACGTGACACTAAAGCCATCCATTGGCAAGAAAGTTTATTTATAGTCACTCATGCCTTCGGATGCCTTATTACTCGCTTGAAATACTTTTATAGTCTCATTATTGATTTTAAGTTGAATATTCTTATATATTTGGTTAACAAAGATTATAATTGAATGTTTGCCTCGGGCAAAGTGAAGCGAAATCCATCTATTGACAAGAAAAGTTCATTTATAGTCACTCATTCCTTTGAAAACGTTATTATTGGTTTTAAAAGGATTTATAATCTCATTATTGATTTTAAGTTGAATTTTCTTATAATTTTGGTTAAAACCGAATATAATTGAATGTTTGCCTCGAGAAACGTGACGCGAAAGCCATCCATTGACAAGAAAAGTTTATTTATAGTCACTCATGCCTTCGAAAGCCTTATTACTCGCTTTAAATACTTTTATAGTCTCATTATTTATTTTAAGTTGAATATTCTTACATTTTTGATTAGCAAAGATTATAATTGAATGTTTACCTCGGGAAACGTGAAGCGAAATCCATCTATTGACAAGAGAAGTTCATTTATAGTCACTCATTCCTTTGAAAACGTTATTATTGGTTTTAAATGGATTTATAATGTCATTATTGATTTTAAGTTGAATTTTCTTATACTTTTGGTTAAAACAGAATATAATTGAATGTTTGCCTTGAGAAACGTGATGCGAAAGCCATCCATTGACAACAAAAGTTTATTTATAGTCACTCATGCCTTCGAAAGCCTTATTACTCGCATTAAATGCTTTTATAGTCTGAATATTGATTTTAAGTTGAATTTTCTTACATTTTTCATTAAAACAGATTATAATTATATGTTCGCCTCAGAAAACATGAAGCGAAAGCCATCCATTATGAAGAAAAGTTCATTTATTGTCACTCATGCCTTCAAAAGCGTTATTACTGGCTTTAAATGGATTTATAATCTCATTATTGATTTTAAGTTGAATTTTCTTATAATTTTGGTTAAAACAGAATATAATTGAATGTTTGCATCGAGAAACGTGACACTAAAGCCATCTATTGGCAAGAAAGTTTATTTATAGTCACTCATGCCTTCGGATGCCTTATTACTCGCTTTAAATACTTTTATAGTCTCATTATTGATTTTAAGTTGAATATTCTTATATTTTTGGTTAACAAAGATTATAATTGAATGTTTGCCTCGGGCAAAGTGAAGCGAAATCCATCTATTGACAAGAAAAGTTCATTTATAGTCACTCATTCCTTTGAAAATGTTATTATTGGTTTTAAAAGGATTTATAATCTCATTATTGATTTTAAGTTGAATTTTCTTATAATTTTGGTTAAAACCGAATATAATTGAATGTTTGCCTCGAGAAACGTGACGCGAAAGCCATCCATTGACAAGAAAAGTTTATTTATAGTCACTCATGCCTTCGAATGCCTTATTACTCGCTTTAAATACTTTTATAGTCTCATTATTTATTTTAAGTTGAATATTCTTACATTTTTGATTAGCAAAGATTATAATTGAATGTTTGCCTCGGGAAACGTGAAGCGAAATCCATCTATTGAGAAGAGAAGTTCATTTATAGTCACTCATTCCTTTGAAAACGTTATTATTGGTTTTAAATGGATTTATAATGTCATTATTGATTTTAAGTTGAATTTTCTTATAATTTTGGTTAAAAGAGAATATAATTGAATGTTTGCCTTGAGAAACGTGATGCGAAAGCCATCCATTGACAACAAAAGTTTATTTATAGTCACTCATGCCTTCGAAAGCCTTATTACTCGCATTAAATGCTTTTATAGTCTGAATATTGATTTTAAGTTGAATTTTCTTACATTTTTCATTAAAACATATTATAATTATATGTTCGCCTCAGAAAGCATGAAGCGAAAGCCATCCATTGAGAAGAAAAGTTCATTTATTGTCACTCATGCCTTCAAAAGCGTTATTACTGGCTTTAAATGGATTTATAATCTCATTATTGATTTTAAGTTGAATTTTCTTATAATTTTGGTTAAAACAGAATATAATTGAATGTTTGCATCGAGAAACGTGATACGAAAGCCATCCATTTGCAAGAAAGTTTATTTATAGTCACTCGTGCCTTCGGATGCCTTATTACTCGCTTTAAATACTTTTATAGTCTCATTATTGATTTTAAGTTGAATATTATTATATTTTTGGTTAACAAAGATTATAATTGAATGTTTGCCTCTGGAAACATGAAGCGAAAGCTAGTTATTGACAAGAAAAGTTCATTTATAGTCACTCATTCCTTTGAAAGCGTTATTATTGGTTTTAAATGGATTTATAATCTCATTATTGATTTTAAGTTCAATTTTCTTATAATTTTGGTTAAAACAGAATATAATTGAATGTTTGCATCGAGAAACGTGACACGAAAGCCATCCATTGGCAAGAAAGTTTATTTATAGTCACTCATGCCTTCGGATGCCTTATTACTCGCTTTAAATACATTTATAGTCTCATTATTGATTTTAAGTTGAATATTCTTACATTTTTGGTTAACAAAGATTATAATTGAATGTTTGCCTCGGGAAACGTGAAGCGAAAGCCATCTATTGACAAGAAAAGTTCATTTATAGTCACTCATTCCTTTGAAAACGTTATTATTGGTTTTAAATGGATTTATAATCTCATTATTGATTTTAAGTTGAATTTTCTTATACTTTTGGTTAAAACAGAATATAATTGAATGTTTGCCTTGAGAAACGTGACGCGAAAGCCATCCATTGAGAACAAAAGTTTATTTATAGTCACTCATGCCTTCAAAAGCATTATTACTGGCTTTAAATGGATTTATAATCTCATTATTGATTTTAAGTTGAATTTTCTTATAATTTTGGTGAAAACAGAGTATAATTGAATGTTTGCCTCGAGAAACGTGACACGAAAGCCATCCATTGACAAGAAAATTTATTTATAGTCACTGATGCTTTCGAAAGCCTTATTACTCGCTTTAAATACTTTTATAGTCTCATTATTGATTTTAAGTTGAATATTCTTACATTTTTTGTTAACAAAGATTATAATTAAATGTTTGCCTCGGGAAACGAGAAGCGAAAGCCATCTATTGACACGAAAAGTTCATTTATAGTCACTCATTCCTTTGAAAACTTTATTATTGGTTTTAAATGGATTTATAATCTCATTATTGATTTTAAGTTGAATTTTCTTATAATTTTGGTTAAAACAGAATATAATTGAATGTTTGCCTTGAGAAACGTGAGGCGAAAGCCATCCATTAACAACAAAAGTTTATTTATAGTCACTCATGCCTTCGGAAGCCTTATTACTCTCTTTAAATACTTTTATAGTCTCATTTCTTAGATTTTTTGTTAAGAAAGATTATAATTGAATGTTTGCCTCAAGAAACATAAAGCGAAAGCCATTTATTGATAAGAAAAATTCATTTATAGTCACTCATTCCTTTGAAAGCGTTATTATTGGTTTTAAATGGATTTATAATCTCATTATTGATTTTAAGTTCAATTTTCTTATAATTTTGGTTAAAACAGAATATAATTGAATGTTTGCCTCGAGAAGTGTGACGCGAAAGCCATCCATTGACAACAAAAGTTTATTTATAGTCACTCATGCCTTCGGAAGCCTTATTACTCGTTTTAAATACTTTTATAGTCTCATTATTGATTTTAAGTTGAATATTCTTACATTTTTGGTTAAGAAAGATTATAATTGAATGTTTGTCTCGGGAAACGTGAAGCGAAAGCCATCTATTGACAAGAAAAGTTCATTTATAGTCACTCATTCCTTTGAAAACGTTATTATTGGTTTTAAATGGATTTATAATCTCATTATTGATTTGAAGTTGAATTTTCTTATAATTTTGGTTAAAAGAGAATATAATTGAATGTTTGCCTTGAGAAACGTGATGCGAAAGCCATCCATTGACAACAAAAGTTTATTTATAGTCACTCATGCCTTCGGAAGCCTTATTACTCGCTTTAAACGCTTTATAGTCTCAATATTGATTTTAAGTTGAATTTTCTTACATTTTTCATTAAAACAGATTATAATTTTATGTTTGCCTCAGAAAACGCGAAGCGAAAGCCATCCATTGCCATGAAAAGTTCATTTATTGTCAACCATGCCTTGAAAGCATTATTACTGGCTTTAAGTGGATTTATAATCTCATTATTGATTTTAAGTTGAATTTTCTTATAATTTTGGTTAAAACAAAATATAATTGACTGTTTGCCACGAGAAACGTGACGCGAAAGCCATCCATTGACAAGAAAAGTTTATTTATAGTCACTTATGGCTTCGAAAGCCTTATTACTCGCTTTAAATGCTTTTATAGTCTCAATATTGATTTTAAGTTGAATTTTCGTACATTTTTGGTTAAAACAGATTATAATTGAATGGTTGTTTCAAAAAACCTGAAGCGAAATCCTTCCATTGAGAAGAAAAGTTCATTTATTGTGACTCGTGCCTTCGAAAGCGTTACTACTGGCTTTAAATGGATTTATAATCTCATTATTGATTTTAAGTTGAATTTTCTTATAATTTTGGTGAAAACAGAATATAATTGAATGTTTGCCTCGAGAAACGTGACGTGAAAGCCATCCATTGACAAGAAAAGTTTATTTATAGTCACTCACACCTTCGGAAGCCTTATTACTCGCTTTAAATACTTTTACAGTCTGATTATTGATTTTAAGTTGAATATTCTTACATTTTTGGTTAGCAAAGATTATAATTGAATGTTTGCCTCCGGAAACGCGAAGCGAAATCCGTCTATTGACAAGAAAAGTTCATTTATAGTCACTCATTCCTTTGAAAACGTTATTATTGGTTTTAAATGGATTTATAATCTCAATATTGATTTTAAGTTGAATTTTCTTATAATTTTGGTTAAAAGAGAATATAATTGAATGTTTGCCTTGAGAAACGTGATGCGAAAGCCATCCATTGAGAACAAAAGTTTATTTATAGTCACTCATGCCTTCGGAAGCGTTATTACTCACTTTAAATGCTTTTATAGTCTCAATATTGATTTTAAGTTGAATTTTCTTACATTTTTCATTAAAACAGATTATAATTGTATGTTTGCCTCAGAAAACATGAAGCGAAAGCCATCCATTGAGAAGAAAAGTTCATTTATTGTCACTCATGCCTTCGAAAGCGTTATTACTGGCTTTAAATGGATTTATAATCTCATTATTGATTTTAAGTTGAATTTTCTTATAATTTTGGTTAAAACAGAATATAATTGAATGTTTGCATCGAGAAACGTGATACGAAAGCCATCCATTGGCAAGAAAGTTTATTTATAGTCACTCATGCCTTCGGATGCCTTATTACTCGCTTTAAATACTTTTATAGTCTCATTATTGATTTTAAGTTTAATATTATTATATTTTTGGTTAACAAAGATTATAATTGAATGTTTGCCTCTGGAAACATGAAGCGAAAGCCATTTATTGACAAGAAAAGTTCATTTATAGTCACTCATTCCTTTGAAAGCGTTATTATTGGTTTTAAATGGATTTACAATCTCATTATTGATTTTAAGTTGAATTTTCTTATAATTTTGGTTAAAACAGAATATAATTGAATGTTTGCATCGAGAAACGTGACACGAAAGCCATCCATTGGCAAGAAAGTTTATTTATAGTCACTCATGCCTTCGGATGCCTTATTACTCGCTTTAAATACTTTTATATTCTCATTATTGATTTTAAGTTGAATATTCTTACATTTTTGGTTAGCAAAGATTATAATTGAATGTTTGCCTCGGGAAACGTGAAGCGAAATCCGTCTATTGACAAGAAAAGTTCATTTATAGCCACTCATTCCTTTGAAAACGTTATTATTGGTTTTAAATGGATTTATAATCTTATTATTGATTTTAAGTTCAATTTTCTTATAATTTTGGTTAAAAGAGAATATAATTGAATGTTTGCCTTGAGAAACGTGATGCGAAAGCCATCCATTGACAACAAAAGTTTATTTATAGTCACTCATGCCTTCGGAAGCCTTATTACTCGCTTTAAATGCTTTTATAGTCTCAATATTGATTTTAAGTTGAATTTTCTTACATTTTTCATTAAAACAGATTATAATTGTATGTTTGCCTCAAAAAACATGAAACGAAAGCCATCCATTGAGAAGAAAAGTTCATTTATTGTTACTCATGCCATCCAAAGCGTTATTACTGGCTTTAAATGGATTTATAATCTCATTATTGATTTTAAGTTGAATTTTCTTATATTTTTGGTTAAAACATAATATAATTGAATGTTTGCCTCGAGAAACCTGACACAAAAGCCGTCCATTGACAAAAAAGTTTATTTATAGTCACTCATGCCTTCGGAAGCCTTATTGCTCGCTTTAAATACTTTTATAGTCTCATTATTGATTTTAAGTTGAATATGCTTACATTTTTGGTTAACAAAGATTATAATTGAATGTTTGCCTCTAGAAACATGAAGCGAAAGCCATTTATTGACAAGAAAAGTTTATTTATAGTCACTCATTCTTTTGAAAGCGTTATTATTGGTTTTAAATGGATTTATAATCTCATTATTGATTTTAAGTTCAATTTTCTTATAATTTTGGTTAAAACAGAATATAATTGAATGTTTTCCTCGAGAAACGTGACGCGAAATCAATCCATTGACAACAAAAGTTTATTTATAGTCACTCATGCCTTCGGAAGCCTTATTACCCGTTTTAAATGCTTTTATAGTCTCAAAATTGATCTTAAGTTGAATTTTTTTACATTTTTCAATAAAACAGATTATAATTCAATGTTTGTGTCTGAAAACATGAAGCGAAAGCCATTCATTGAAAAGAAAAGTTCATTTATTGTCACTCTTACCTTCGAAAACGTTATTACTGGCTTTAAATGGATTTATAATCTCATTATTGATTTTTAGTTGAATTTTCTTATAATTTTGGTGAAAACAGAATATAATTGAATGTTTGCCCCGAGAAACGTGATGCGAAAGCCATCCATTGACAACAAAAGTTTATTTATAGTCACTCATGCCTTCGGAAGCCATATTACTCGCTTTGAATACTTTTATAGTCTCATTATTGATATTAAGTTGAATACTCTTACATTTTTGGTTAACAAAGATTATAATTAAATGTTTGCCTCGGGAAACGAGAAGCGAAAGCCATATATTGACAAGAAAAGTTCATTTATAGTCACTCATTCCTTTGAAAACTTTATTATTGGTTTTAAATGGATTTATAATCTCATTATTGATTTTAAGTTGAATTTTCTTATAATTTTGGTTAAAAGAGAATATAATTGAATGTTTTCCTTGAGAAACGTGAGGCGAAAGCCATCCATTAACAACAAAAGTTTATTTATAGTCACTCATGCCTTCGGAAGCCTTATTACTCTCTTTAAATACTTTTATAGTCTCATTTCTTACATTTTTTGTTAAGAAAGATTATAATTGAATGTTTGCCTCAGGAAACATAAAGCGAAAGCCATTTATTGACAAGAAAAGTTCATTTATAGTCACTCATTCTTTTGAAAGCGTTATTATTGGTTTTAAATGGATTTATAATCTCATTATTGAGTTTAAGTTCAATTTTCTTATAATTTTGGTTAAAACAAAATATAATTGAAGGTTTGCCTCGAGAAGCGTGACGCGAAAGCCATCCATTGACAAGAAAAGTTTATTTATAGTCACTCATGCCTTCGGAAGCCTTATTACTCGTTTTAAATACTTTTATAGTCTCATTATTGATTATAAGTTGAATATTCTTACATTTTTGGTTAACAAAGATTATAATTGAATGTTCGCCTCGGGAAACGTGAAGCGAAAGCCATCTATTGACAAGAAAAGTTCATTCATAGTCACTCATTCCTTTGAAAACGTTATTATTGGTTTTAAATGGATTTATAATCTCATTATTGATTTTAAGTTGAATTTTCTTATAATTTTGGTTAAAAGAGAATATAATTGAATGTTTGCCTTGAGAAACGTGATGCGAAAGCCATCCATTGACAACAAAAGTTTATTTATAGTCACTCATTCCTTCGGAAGCCTTATTACTCGCATTAAATGCTTTTATAGTCTGAATATTGATTTTGAGTTGAATTTTCTTACATTTTTCATTAAAACAGATTATAATTATATGTTTGCCTCAGAAAACATGAAGCGAAAGCCATCCATTGAGAAGAAAAGTTCATTTATTGTCACTCATGCCTTCAAAAACGTTATTACTGGCTTTAAATGGATTTATAATCTCATTATTGATTTTAAGTTGAATTTTCTTATAATTTTGGTTAAAACAGAATATAATTGAATGTTTGCATCGAGAAACGTGACACTAAAGCCATCCATTGGCAAGAAAGTTTATTTATAGTCACTCATGCCTTCGGATGCCATATTACTCGCTTGAAATACTTTTATAGTCTCATTATTGATTTTAAGTTGAATATTCTTATATTTTTGGTTAACAAAGATTATAATTGAATGTTTGCCTCGGGCAAAGTGAAGCGAAATCCATCTATTGACAAGAAAAGTTCATTTATAGTCACTCATTCCTTTGAAAACGTTATTATTGGTTTTAAAAGGATTTATAATCTCATTATTGATTTTAAGTTGAATTTTCTTATAATTTTGGTTAAAACCGAATATAATTGAATGTTTGCCTCGAGAAACGTGACGCGAAAGCCATCCATTGACAAGAAAAGTTTATTTATAGTCACTCATGCCTTCGAAAGCCTTATTACTCGCTTTAAATACTTTTATAGTCTCATTATTTATTTTAAGTTGAATATTCTTACATTTTTGATTAGCAAAGATTATAATTGAATGTTTGCCTTGGGAAACGTGAAGCGAAATCCATCTATTGACAAGAGAAGTTCATTTATAGTCACTCCTTCCTTTGAAAACGTTATTATTGGTTTTAAATGGATTTATAATGTCATTATTGATTTTAAGTTGAATTTTCTTATACTTTTGGTTAAAACAGAATATAATTGAATGTTTGCCTTGAGAAACGTGATGCGAAAGCCATCCATTGACAACAAAAGTTTATTTATAGTCACTCATGCCTTCGAAAGCCTTATTACTCGCATTAAATGCTTTTATAGTCTGAATATTGATTTTAAGTTGAATTTTCTTACATTTTTCATTAAAACAGATAATAATTATATGTTCGCCTCAGAAAACATGAAGCGAAAGCCATCCATTATGAAGAAAAGTTCATTTATTGTCACTCATGCCTTCAAAAGCGTTATTACTGGCTTTAAATGGATTTATAATCTCATTATTGATTTTAAGTTGAATTTTCTTATAATTTTGGTTAAAACAGAATATAATTGAATGTTTGCATCGAGAAACGTGACACTAAAGCCATCTATTGGCAAGAAAGTTTATTTATAGTCACTCATGCCTTCGGATGCCTTATTACTCGCTTTAAATACTTTTATAGTCTCATTATTGATTTTAAGTTGAATATTCTTATATTTTTGGTTAACAAAGATTATAATTGAATGTTTGCCTCGGGCAAAGTGAAGCGAAAGCCATCTATTGACAAGAAAAGTTCATTTATAGTCACTCATTCCTTTGAAAACGTTATTATTGGTTTTAAAAGGATTTATAATCTCATTATTGATTTTAAGTTGAATTTTCTTATAATTTTGGTTAAAACCGAATATAATTGAATGTTTGCCTCGAGAAACGTGACGCGAAAGCCATCCATTGACAAGAAAAGTTTATTTATAGTCACTCATGCCTTCGAATGCCTTATTACTCGCTTTAAATACTTTTATAGTCTCATTATTTATTTTAAGTTGAATATTCTTACATTTTTTATTAGCAAAGATTATAATTGAATGTTTGCCTCGGGAAACGTGAAGCGAAATCCATCTATTGACAAGAGAAGTTCATTTATAGTCACTCATTCCTTTGAAAACGTTATTATTGGTTTTAAATGGATTTATAATGTCATTATTGATTTTAAGTTGAATTTTCTTATAATTTTGGTTAAAAGAGAATATAATTGAATGTTTGCCTTGAGAAACGTGATGCGAAAGCCATCCATTGACAACAAAAGTTTATTTATAGTCACTCATGCCTTCGAAAGCCTTATTACTCGCATTAAATGCTTTTATAGTCTGAATATTGATTTTAAGTTGAATTTTCTTACATTTTTCATTCAAACAGATTATAATTATATGTTCGCCTCAGAAAACATGAAGCGAAAGCCATCCATTATGAAGAAAAGTTCATTTATTGTCACTCATGCCTTCAAAAGCGTTATTACTGGCTTTAAATGGATTTATAATCTCATTATTGATTTTAAGTTGAATTTTCTTATAATTTTGGTTAAAACAGAATATAATTGAATGTTTGCATCGAGAAACGTGACACGAAAGCCATCCATTGGCAAGAAATTTTATTTATAGTCACTCATGCCTTCAGATGCCTTATTACTCGCTTTAAATACTTTTATAGTCTCATTATTGATTTTAAGTTGAATATTCCTATATTTTTGGTTAACAAAGATTATAATTGAATGTTTGCCTCGGGAAACGTGAAACGAAATCCATCTATTGTCAAGAAAAGTTCATTTATAGTCACTCATTCCTTTGAAAACGTTATTATTGGTTTTAAATGGATTTATAATCTCATTATTGATTTTAAGTTGAATTTTCTTATAATTTTGGTTAAAACCGAATATAATTGAATGTTTGCCTCGAGAAACGTGACGCGAAAGCCATCCATTGACAAGAAAAGTTTATTTATAGTCACTCATGCCTTCGAAAGACTTATTACTCGCTTTAAATACTTTTATAGTCTCATTATTGATTTTAAGTTGAATATTCTTACATTTTTGGTTAGCAAAGATTATAATTGAATGTTTGCCTCGGGAAACGTGAAGCGAAATCCATCCATTGACAAGAGAAGTTCATTTATAGTCACTCATTTTTTTGAAAATGTCATTATTGATTTTAAGTTGAGTTTTCTTATAATTTTGGTTAAAAGAGAATATAATTGAATGTTTGCCTTGAGAAACGTGATGCGAAAGCCATCCATTGACAACACAAGTTTATTTATAGGCACTTATGCCTTCGGAAGCCTTATTACTCGCTTGAAATGCTTTTATAATCTTAATATTGATTTTAAGTTGAATATTCTTATATTTTTGGTTAACAAAGATTATAATTGAATGTTTGCCTCTGGAAACATGAAGCGAAAGCTATTTATTAACAAGAAAAGTTCATTTATAGTCACTCATTCTTTTGAAAGCGTTATTATTGGTTTTCAATGGATTTATAATCTCATTATTGATTTTAAGTTCAATTTTCTTATAATTTTGGTTAAAACAGAATATAATTGAATGTTTGCCTCGAGAAACGTGAGGCGAAAGCAATCCATTGACAACAAAAGTTTATTTATAGTCACTCATACCTTCGGAAGCCTTATTACCCGCTTTAAATGCTTTTATAGTCCCAAAATTAATCTTAAGTTGAATTTTCTTACATTTTTCATTAAAACAGATTATAATTCAATGTTTGCATCTGAAAACATGAAGCGAAAGCCATCCATTGAGAAGAAAAGTTCATTTATTGTCACTCTTGCCTTCGAAAGCGTTATTACTGGCTTTAAATGGATTTATAATCTCATTATTGATTTTAAGTTGAATTTTCTTATAATTTTGGTGAAAACAGAATATAATTGAATGTTTGCCCCAAGAAACGTGACGCGAAAGCCATCTATTGACAAGAAAAGTTTATTTATAGTCACTCATGCCTTCGGAAGCCTTATTACTCGCTTTAAATACTTTTATAATCTCATTATTGATTTTAAGTTGAATATTCTTACATTTTTGGTTAACAAAGATTATAATTGAATGTTTGCCTCGGAAAACGTGAAGCGAAAGCCATCTATTGAGAAGAAAAGTTCATTTATAGTTACTCATTCCTTTGAAAACGTTATTATTGGTTTTAAATGGATTTATAATCTCATTATTGATTTTAAGTTGAATTTTCTTATACTTTTGGTTAAAACAGAATATAATTGAATGTTTGCCTTAAGAAACATGTCGCGAAAGCCATCCATTGAGAACAAAAGTTTATTTATAGTCACTCATACCTTCGGAAGCTTTATTACTCGCTTTAAATACTTTTATAGTCTCATTTATTGATTTTAAGTTGAATATTCTTACATTTTTGGTTAAAACAAATTATAATTGAATATTTGCCTTGAGAAACGTGAAGCGAAAGCCGTCTATTGACAAGAAAGGTTTATTTATTGTTACTCATGCCTTCGAAAGTGTTATTACTCGCTTTAAATGGTTTTATATTCTCATTATTGATTTTAAGTTGAGTTTTCTTATATTTTTGGTAAAACAGAATATAATTGAATGTTTGCCGTGAGAAACGTGAAGCGAAAGCCATCCATCGACAAGAATAGTTCATTTATAGTCACTCATTCCTTCGGAAGCCTTATTGCTCGCTTTAAATGGTTTTATAGTCTCATTATTGATTTTAAGTTGAATTTTCTTACATTTTTTGTTAAAACAGATTATAATTGGATGTTTGCCTCAGAAAACGCGAAGCGAAAGCCATCCATTGCCATGAAAAGTTCATTTATTGTCAACCATGCCTTGAAAGCATTATTACTGGCTTTAAGTGAATTTATAATCTCATTATTGATTTTAAGTTGAATGTTCTTATAATTTTGGTTAAAACAAAATATAATTGACTGTTTGCCACGAGAAACGTGACGCGAAAGCCATCCATTGACAAGAAAAGTTTATTTATAGTCACTTATGGCTTCGAAAGCCTTATTACTCGCTTTAAATGCTTTTATAGTCTCAATATTGATTTTAAGTTGAATTTTCGTACATTTTTGGTTAAAACAGATTATAATTGAATGGTTGTTTCAAAAAACCTGAAGCGAAATCCTTCCATTGAGAAGAAAAGTTCATTTATTATGACTCGTGCCTTCGAAAGCGTTACTACTGGCTTTAAATGGATTTATAATCTCACTATTGATTTTAAGTTGAATTTTCTTATAATTTTGGTGAAAACAGAATATAATTGAATGTTTGCCTCGAGAAACGTGACGCAAAAGCCATCCATTGACAAGAAAAGTTTATTTATAGTCACTCACGCCTTCGGAAGCCTTATTACTCGCTTTAAATACTTTTATAGTCTCATTATTGATTTTAAGTTGAATATTCTTACATGTTTTGGTTAGCAAAGACTATAATTGAATGTTTGCCTCCGGAAACGCGAAGCGAAATCCGTCTATTGACAAGAAAAGGTCATTTATAGTCACTCATTCCTTTGAAAACGTTATTATTGGTTTTAAATGGATTTATAATGTCATTATTGATTTTAAGTTGAGTTTTCTTATAATTTTGGTTAAAAGAGAATATAATTGAATGTTTGCCTTGAGAAACGTGATGCGAAAGCCATCCATTGACAACAAAAGTTTATTTATAGGCACTTATGCCTTCGGAAGCCTTATTACTCGCTTGAAATGCTTTTATAGTCTTAATATTGATTTTAAGTTGAATTTTCTTACATTTTTCATTAAAGCAGATTATAGTTGAATGTTTGCCTCAGAAAACATGAAGCAAAAGCCATCCATTGAGAAGGAAAGTTCATTTATTGTCACTCATGCCTTCAAAAGCGTTATTACTGGCTTTAAATGGATTTACAATCTCATTATTGATTTTAAGTCGAATTTTCTTATAGTTTTGGTTAAAACGTAATATAATTGAATGTTTGCATCGAGAAACGTGACACGAAAGCCATCTATTGGCAAGAAAGTTTATTTATAGTCACTCATGCCTTCGGATGCCTTATTACTCGCTTTAAATACTTTTATAGTCTCATTATTGATTTTAAGTTGAATATTCTTATATTTTTGGTTAACAAATATTATAATTGAATGTTTGCCTCGGGAAACATGAAGCGAAAGCTATTTATTAACAAGAAAAGTTCATTTATAGTCACTCATTCTTTTGAAAGCGTTATTATTGGTTTTCAATGGATTTATAATCTCATTATTGATTTTAAGTTCAATTTTCTTATAATTTTGGTTAAAACAGAATATAATTGAATGTTTGCCTCGAGAAACGTGAGGCGAAAGCAATCCATTGACAACAAAAGTTTATTTATAGTCACTCATACCTTCGGAAGCCTTATTACCCGCTTTAAATGCTTTTATAGTCCCAAAATTGATCTTAAGTTGAATTTTCTTACATTTTTCATTAAAACAGATTATAATTCAATGTTTGCATCTGAAAACATGAAGCGAAAGCCATCCATTGAGAAGAAAAGTTCATTTATTGTCACTCCTGCCTTCGAAAGCGTTATTACTGGCTTTAAATGGATTTATAATCTCATTATTGATTTTAAGTTGAATTTTCTTATAATTTTGGTGAAAACAGAATATAATTGAATGTTTGCCCCGAGAAACGTGACGCGAAAGCCATCCATTGACAAGAAAAGTTTATTTATAGTCACTCATGCCTTCGGAAGCCTTATTACTCGCTTTAAATACTTTTATAGTCTGATTATTGATTTTAAGTTGAATATTCTTACATTTTTGGTTAGCAAAGATTATAATTGAATGTTTGCCTCCGGAAACGCGAAGCGAAATCCGTCTATTGACAAGAAAAGTTCATTTATAGTCACTCTTTCCTTTGAAAACGTTATTATTGGTTTTAAATGGATTTATAATCTCATTATTGATTTTAAGTTGAATTTTCTTATAATTTTGGTTAAAAGAGAATATAATTGAATGTTTGCCTTGAGAAACGTGATGCGAAAGCCATCCATTGACAACAAAAGTTTATTTATAGGCACTTATGCCTTCGGAAGCCTTATTACTCGCTTGAAATGCTTTTATAGTCTTAATATTGATTTTAAGTTGAATTTTCTTACATTTTTCATTAAAGCAGATTATAATTGAATGTTTGCGTCAGAAAACATGAAGCGAAAGCCATCCATTGAGAAGGAAAGTTCATTTATTGTCACTCATGCCTTCAAAAGCGTTATTACTGGCTTTAAATGGATTTACAATCTCATTATTGATTTTAAGTCGAATTTTCTTATAGTTTTGGTTAAAACGTAATATAATTGAATGTTTGCATCGAGAAACGTGACACGAAAGCCATCCATTGGCAAGAAAGTTTATTTATAGTCACTCATGCCTTCGGATGCCTTATTACTCGCTTTAAATACTTTTATAGTCTCATTATTGATTTTAAGTTGAATATTCTTATATTTTTGGTTAACAAAGATTATAATTGAATGTTTGCCTCTGGAAACATGAAGCGAAAGCTATTTATTAACAAGAAAAGTTCATTTATAGTCACTCATTCTTTTGAAAGCGTTATTATTGGTTTTCAATGGATTTATAATCTCATTATTGATTTTAAGTTCAATTTTCTTATAATTTTGGTTAAAACAGAATATAATTGAATGTTTGCCTCGAGAAACGTGAGGCGAAAGCAATCCATTAACAACAAAAGTTTATTTATAGTCACTCATACCTTCGGAAGCCTTATTATCCGCTTTAAATGCTTTTATAGTCCCAAAATTGATCTTAAGTTGAATTTTCTTACATTTTTCATTAAAACAGATTATAATTCAATGTTTGCATCTGAAAACATGAAGCGAAAGCCATCCATTGAGAAGCAAAGTTCATTATTGTCACTCCTGCCTTCGAAAGCGTTATTACTAGCTTTAAATGGATTTATAATCTCATTATTGATTTTAAGTTGAATTTTCTTATAATTTTGGTGAAAACAGAATATAATTGAATATTTGCCCCGAGAAACGTGACGCGAAAGCCATCCATTGACAAGAAAAGTTTATTTATAGTCACTCATGCCTTCGGAAGCCTTATTACTCGCTTTAAATACTTTTATAGTCTGATTATTGATTTTAAGTTGAATATTCTTACATTTTTGGTTAGCAAAGATTATAATTGAATGTTTGCCTCCGAAAACGCGAAGCGAAATCCGTCTATTGACAAGAAAAGTTCATTTATAGTCACTCATTCCTTTGAAAACGTTATTATTGGTTTTAAATGGATTTATAATCTCATTATTGATTTTAAGTTGAATTTTCTTATAATTTTGGTTAAAAGAGAATATAATTGAATGTTTGCCTTGAGAAACGTGATGCGAAAGCCATCCATTTACAACAAAAGTTTATTTATAGTCACTCATGCCTTCGGAAGCGTTATTACTCACTTTAAATGCTTTTATAGTCTCAATATTGATTTTAAGTTGAATTTTCTTACATTTTTCATTAAAACAGATTATAATTGTATGTTTGCCTCAGAAAACATGAAGCGAAAGCCATCCATTGAGAAGAAAAGTTCATTTATTGTCACTCATGCCTTCAAAAGCGTTATTACTGGCTTTAAATGGATTTATAATCTCATTATTGATTTTAAGTTGAATTTTCTTATAATTTTGGTTAAAACAGAATATAATTGAATGTTTGCATCGAGAAACGTGAGACGAAAGCCATCCATTTGCAAGAAAGTTTATTTATAGTCACTCATGCCTTCGGATGCCTTATTACTCGCTTTAAATACTTTTATAGTCTCATTTTTGATTTTAAGTTGAATATTATTATATTTTTGGTTAACAAAGATTATAATTGAATGTTTGCCTCTGGAAACATGAAGCGAAAGCCATTTATTGACAAGAAAAGTTCATTTATAGTCACTCATTCCTTTGAAAGCGTTATTATTGGTTTTAAATGGATTTATAATCTCATTATTGATTTTAAGTTCAATTTTCTTATAATTTTGGTTAAAACAGAATATAATTGAATGTTTGCATCGAGAAACGTGACACGAAAGCCATCCATTGGCAAGAAAGTTTATTTATAGTCACTCATGCCTTCGGATGCCTTATTACTCGCTTTAAATACTTTTATAGTCTCATTATTGATTTTAAGTTGAATATTCTTACATTTTTGGTTAGCAAAGATTATAATTGAATGTTTGCCTCGGGAAACGTGAAGCGAAATCCGTCTATTGACAAGAAAAGTTCATTTACAGTCACTCATTCCTTTGAAAACGTTATTATTGGTTTTAAATAGATTTATAATCTTATTATTGATTTTAAGTTCAATTTTCTTATAATTTTGGTTAAAAGAGAATATAATTGAATGTTTGCCTTGAGAAACGTGATGCGAAAGCCATCCATTGAGAACAAAAGTTTATTTATAGTCACTCATGACTTCGGAAGCCTTATTACTCGCTTTAAATGCTTTTATAGTCTCAATATTGATTTTAAGTTGAATTTTCTTACATTTTTCATTAAAACAGATTATAATTGAATGTTTGCCTCAAAAAGCAGGAAACGAAAGCCATCCATTGAGAAGAAAAGTTCATTTATTGTTACTCATGCCATCAAAAGCGTTATTACTGGCTTTAAATGGATTTATAATATCAGTATTGATTTGAAGTTGAATTTTCTTACAATTTTGGTTAAAACAAAATATAATTGACTGTTTGCCACGAGAAACGTGACGCGAAAGCCATCCATTGACAACAAAAGTTTATTTATAGTCACTTATGCCTTCGAAAGCCTTATTACTCGCTTTAAATGCTTTTATTGTCTCAATATTGATTTTAAGTTGAATTCTCTTACATTTTTGGTTAAAATAGATTATAATTGAATGGTTGTTTCGGAAAACGTGAAGCGAAATCCTTCGATTGAGAAGAAAAGTTCATTTATTGTCACTCGTGCCATCGAAAGCGTTACTACTTACTTTAAATGGATTTATAATCTCATTATTTATATTAAGTTGAATGTTCTTATAATTTTGGTGAATACAGAATATAATTGAATGTTTACCTCGAGAAACGTGACGCGAAAGCAATCCATTGACAACAAAAGTTTATTTATAGTCACTCATGCCTTCAGAAGCCTTATTACTTGCTTTAAATGCTTTTGTAGTCTCAAAATTGATCTTAAGTTGAATTTTCTTACATTTTTCATTAAAACAGATTATAATTCAGTGTTTGCCTCTGAAAACATGAAGCAAAAGCCATCCATTGAGAAGAAAAGTTCATTTATTGTCACTCCTACCTTCGAAAGCGTTATTACTAGCTTTAAATGGATTTATAATCTCATTATTGATTTTAAGTTGAATTTTCTTATAATTTTGGTGAAAACAGAATATAATTGAATGTTTGCCCCGAGAAACTTGACGCGAAAGCCATCCATTGACAACAAAAGTTTATTTATAGTCACTCATGCCTTCGAAAGCCTTATTACTCGCTTTAAATACTTTTATAGTCTCATTATTGATTTTAAGTTGAATATTCTTACATTTTTGGTTAACAAAGATTATAATTGAATGTTTGCCTCGGGAAACGTGAAGCGAAAGCCATCTATTGACAAGAAAAGTTCATTTATAGTCACTCATTCCTTTGAAAACGTTATTATTGGTTTTAAATGGATTTATAATCTCATTATTGATTTTAAGTTGAATTTTCTTATACTTTTGGTTAAAACAGAATATAATTGAATGTTTGCCTTGAAAAACGTGACGCGAAAGCCATCCATTGAGAACAAAAGTTTATTTATAGTCACTCATGCCTTCAAAAGCATTATTACTGGCTTTAAATGGATTTATAATCTCATTATTGATTTTAAGTTGAATTTTCTTATAATTTTGGTGAAAACAGAGTATAATTGAATGTTTACCACGAGAAACGTGACACGAAAGCCATCCATTGACAAGAAAATTTATTTATAGTCACTCATGCTTTCGAAAGCCTTATTACTCGCTTTAAATACTTTTATAGTCTCATTATTGATTTTAAGTTGAATATTCTTACATTTTTTGTTAACAAAGATTATAATTAAATGTTTGCCTCGGGAAACGAGAAGCGAAAGCCATCTATTGACAAGAGAAGTTCATTTATAGTCACTCATTCCTTTGAAAACTTTATTATTGGTTTTAAATGGATTTATAATCTCATTATTGATTTTAAGTTGAATTTTCTTATAATTTTGGTTAAAACAGAATATAATTGAATTTTTGCCTTGAGAAACGTGAGGCGAAAGCCATCCATTAACAACAAAAGTTTATTTATAGTCACTCATGCCTTCGGAAGCCTTATTACTCTCTTTAAATACTTTTATAGTCTCATTTCTTATATTTTTTGTTAAGAAAGATTATAATTGAATGTTTGCCTCAAGAAACATAAAGCGAAAGCCATTTATTGACAAGAAAAATTCATTTATAGTCACTCATTCCTTTGAAAGCGTTATTATTGGTTTTAAATGGATTTATAATCTCATTATTGATTTTAAGTTGAATTTTCTTATAATTTTGGTTAAACCAGAATATAATTGAATGTTTGCCTCGAGAAGTGTGACGCGAAAGCCATCCATTGACAACAAAAGTTTATTTATAGTCACTTATGCCTTTGGAAGCCTTATTACTCGTTTTAAATACTTTTATAGTCTCATTATTGATTTTAAGTTGAATATTCTTACATTTTTGGTTAAGAAAGATTATAATTGAATGTTTGCCTCGAAAAACGTGAAGCGAAAGCCATCTATTGACAAGAAAAGTTCATTTATAGTCACTCATTCCTTTGAAAACGTTATTATTGGTTTTAAATGGATTTATAATCTCATTATTGATTTGAAGTTGAATTTTCTTATAATTTTGGTTAAAAGAGAATATAATTGAATGTTTGCCTTGAGAAACGTGATGCGAAAGCCATCCATTGACAACAAAAGTTTATTTATAGTCACTCATGCCTTCGGAAGCCTTATTACTCGCTTTAAATGCTTTTATAGTCTCAATATTGATTTTAAGTTGAATTTTCTTACATTTTTCATTAAAACAGATTATAATTTTATGTTTGCCTCAGAAAACGCGAAGCAAAAGCCATCCATTGCCATGAAAAGTTCATTTATTGTCAACCATGCCTTGAAAGCATTATTACTGGCTTTAAGTGGATTTATAATCTCATTATTGATTTTAAGTTGAATTTTCTTATAATTTTGGTTAAAACAAAATATAATTGACTGTTTGCCACGAGAAACGTGACGCGAAAGCCATCCATTGACAAGAAAAGTTTATTTATAGTCACTTATGGCTTCGAAAGCCTTATTACTCGCTTTAAAAGCTTTTATAGTCTCAATATTGATTTTAAGTTGAATTTTCGTACATTTTTGGTTAAAACAGATTATAATTGAATGGTTGTTTCAAAAAACCTGAAGCGAAATCCTTCCATTGAGAAGAAAAGTTCATTTATTGTGACTCGTGCCTTCGAAAGCGTTACTACTGGCTTTAAATGGATTTATAATCTCATTATTGATTTTAAGTTGAATTTTCTTATAATTTTGGTGAAAATAGAATATAATTGAATGTTTGCCTCGAGAAACGTGACGCGAAAGCCATCCATTGATAAGAAAAGTTTATTTATAGTCACTCACACCTTCGAAAGCCTTATTACTCGCTTTAAATACTTTTATAGTCTGATTATTGATTTTAAGTTGAATATTCTTACATTTTTGGTTAGCAAAGATTATAATTGAATGTTTGCCTCCGGAAACGCGAAGCGAAATCCGTCTATTGACAAGAAAAGTTCATTTATAGTCACTCATTCCTTTGAAAACGTTATTATTGGTTTTAAATGGATTTATAATCTCATTATTGATTTTAAGTTGAATTTTCTTATAATTTTGGTTAAAAGAGAATATAATTGAATGTTTGCCTTGAGAAACGTGATGCGAAAGCCATCCATTGAGAACAAAAGTTTATTTATAGTCACTCATGCGTTCGGAAGCGTTATTACTCACTTTAAATGATTTTATAGTCTCAATATTGATTTTAAGTTGAATTTTCTTACATTTTTCATTAAAACAGATTATAATTGTATGTTTGCGTCAGAAAACATGAAGCGAAAGCCATCCATTGAGAAGAAAAGTTCATTTATTGTCACTCATGCCTTCAAAAGCGTTATTATTGGCTTTAAATGGAGTTATAATCTCGTTATTGATTTTAAGTTGAATTTTCTTATAATTTTGGTTAAAACAGAATATAATTGAATGTTTGCATCGAGAAACGTGATACGAAAGCCATCCATTGGCAAGAAAGTTTATTTATACTCACTCATGCCTTCGGATGCCTTATTACTCGCTTTAAATACTTTTATAATCTCATTATTGATTTTAAGTTGAATATTATTATATTTTTGGTTAACAAAGATTATAATTGAATGTTTGCCTCTGGAAACATGAAGCGAAAGCCATTTATTGATAAGAAAAGTTCATTTATAGTCACTCATTCCTTTGAAAGCGTTATTATTGGTTTTAAATGGATTTATAATCTCATTATTGATTTTAAGTTCAATTTTCTTATAATTTTGGTTAAAACAGAATATAATTGAATGTTTGCATCGAGAAACGTGACACGAAAGCCATCCATTGGCAAGAAAGTTTATTTATAGTCACTCATGCCTTCGGATGCCTTAGTACTCGCTTTAAATACTTTTATAGTCTCATTATTGATTTTAAGTTGAATATTCTTACATTTTTGGTTAGCAAAGATTATAATTGAATGTTTGCCTCGGGCAAAGTGAAGCAAAATCCGTCTATTGACAAGAAAAGTTCATTTATAGCCACTCATTCCTTTGAAAACGTTATTATTGGTTTTAAATGGATTTATAATCTTATTATTGGTTTTAAGTTCAATTTTCTTATAATTTTGGTTAAAAGAGAATATAATTGAATGTTTGCCTTGAGAAACGTGATGCGAAAGCCATCCATTGAGAACAAAAGTTTATTTATAGTCACTCATGACTTCGGAAGCCTTATTACTCGCTTTAAATGCTTTTATAGTCTCAATATTGATTTTAAGTTGAATTTTCTTACATTTTTCATTAAAACAGATTATAATTGTATGTTTGCCTCAAAAAACATGAAATGAAAGCCATCCATTGAGAAGAAAAGTTCATTTATTGTTACTCATGCCATCCAAAGCGTTATTACTGGCTTTAAATGGATTTATAATCTCATTATTGATTTTAAGTTGAATTTTCTTATATTTTTGGTTAAAACAAAATATAATTGAATGTTTGCCTCGAGAAACCTGACACGAAAGCCGTCCATTGACAAAAAAGTTTATTTATAGTCACTCATGCCTTCGGAAGCCTTATTGCTCGCTTTAAATACTTTTATAGTCTCATTATTGATTTTAAGTTGAATATGCTTACATTTTTGGTTAAGAAAGATTATAATTGAATGTTTGCCTCTGGAAACATGAAGCGAAAGCCATTTATTGACAAGAAAAGTTTATTTATTGTCACTCATTCTTTTGAAAGCGTTATTATTGGTTTTAAATGGATTTATAATCTCATTATGGATTTTAAGTTCAATTTTCTTATAATTTTGGTTAAAACAGAATATAATTGAATGTTTTCCTCGAGAAACGTGACGCGAAATCAATCCTTTGACAACAAAAGTTTATTTATAGTCACTCATGCCTTCGGAAGCCTTATTACCCGCTTTAAATGCTTTTATAGTCTCAAAATTGATCTTAAGTTGAATTTTCTTACATTCTTCATTAAAACAGATTATAATTCAATGTTTGTGTCTGAAAACATGAAGCGAAAGCCATTCATTGAGAAGAAAAGTTCATTTATTGTCACCCTAGCCTTCGAAAGCGTTATTACTGGCTTTAAATGGATTTATAATCTCATTATTGATTTTAAGTTGAATTTTCTTATATTTTTGGTGAAAACAGAATATAATTGAATGTTTGCCCCGAGAAACGTGATGCGAAAGCCATCCATTGACAACAAAAGTTTATTTATAGTCACTCATGCCTTCGGAAGCCATATTACTCGCTTTGAATACTTTTATAGTCTCATTATTGATATTAAGTTGAATACTCTTACATTTTTGGTTAACAAAGATTATAATTAAATGTTTGCCTCGGGAAACGAGAAGCGAAAGCCATATATTGATAAGAAAAGTTCATTTATAGTCACTCATTCCTTTGAAAACTTTATTATTGGTTTTAAATGGATTTATAATCTCATTATTGATTTTAAGTTGAATTTTCTTATAATTTTGGTTAAAACAGAATATAATTCAATGTTTGCCTTGAGAAACGTGAGGCGAAAGCCATCCATTAACAACAAAAGTTTATTTATAGTCACTCATGCCTTCGGAAGCCTTATTACTCTCTTTAAATACTTTTATAGTCTCATTTCTTACATTTTTTGTTAAGAAAGATTATAATTGAATGTTTGCCTCGGGAAACATAAAGCGAAAGCCATTTATTGACAAGAAAAGTTCATTTATAGTCACTCATTATTTTGAAAGCGTTATTATTGGTTTTAAATGGATTTATAATCTCATTATTGAGTTTAAGTTCAATTTTCTTATAATTTTGGTTAAAACAGAATATAATTGAATGTTTGCATCGAGAAGCGTGACGCGAAAGCCATCCATTGACAAGAAAAGTTTATTTATAGTCACTCATGCCTTCGGAAGCCTTATTACTCGTTTTAAATACTTTTATAGTCTCATTATTGATTATAAGTTGAATATTCTTACATTTTTGGTTAACAAAGATTATAATTGAATGTTCGCCTCGGGAAACGTGAAGCGAAAGCCATCTATTGACAAGAAAAGTTCATTCATAGTCACTCATTCCTTTGAAAACGTTATTATTGGTTTTAAATGGATTTATAATCTCATTATTGATTTTAAGTTGAATTTTCTTATAATTTTGGTGAAAAGAGAATATAATTGAATGTTTGCCTTGAGAAACGTGATGCGAAAGCCATCCATTGACAACAAAAGTTTATTTATAGTCACTCATGCCTTCGGAAGCCTTATTACTCGCATTAAATGCTTTTATAGTCTGAATATTGATTTTGAGTTGAATTTTCTTACGTTTTTCACTAAAACAGATTATAATTATATGTTTGCCTCAGAAAACACGAAGCGAAAGCCATCCATTGAGAAGAAAAGTTCATTTATTGTCACTCATGCCTTCAAAAACGTTATTACTGGCTTTAAATGGATTTATAATCTCATTATTGATTTTAAGTTGAATTTTCTTATAATTTTGGTTAAAACAGAATATAATTGAATGTTTGCATCGAGAAACGTGACACGAAAGCCATCCATTGGCAAGAAAGTTTATTTATAGTCACTCATGCCTTCGGATGCCTTATTACTCGCTTTAAATACTTTTATAGTCTCATTATTGATTTTAAGTTGAATATTCTTATATTTTTGGTTAACAAAGATTATAATTGAATGTTTGCCTCGGGCAAAGTGAAGCGAAATCCATCTATTGACAAGAAAAGTACATTTATAGTCACTCATTCCTTTGAAAACGTTATTATTGGTTTTAAAAGGATTTATAATCTCATTATTGATTTTAAGTTGAATTTTGTTATAATTTTGGTTAAAACCGAATATAATTGAATGTTTGCCTCGAGAAACGTGACGCGAAAGCCATCCATTGACAAGAAAAGTTTATTTATAGTCACTCATGCCTTCGAAAGCCTTATTACTCGCTTTAAATACTTTTATAGTCTCATTATTTATTTTAAGTTGAATATTCTTACATTTTTGATTAGCAAAGATTATAATTGAATGTTTGCCTCGGGAAACGTGAAGCGAAATCCATCTATTGACAAGAGAAGTTCATTTATAGTCACTCATTCCTTTGAAAACGTTATTATTGGTTTTAAATGGATTTATAATGTCATTATTGATTTTAAGTTGAGTTTTCTTATAATTTTGGTTAAAAGAGTATATAATTGAATGTTTGCCTTGAGAAACGTGATGCGAAAGCCATCCATTGACAACAAAAGTTTATTTATAGTCACTCATGCCTTCGGAAGCCTTATTACTCGCATTAAGTGCTTGTATAGTTTGAATATTGATTTTAAGTTGAATTTTCTTACATTTTTCATTAAAACAGATTATAATTATATGTTCGCCTCAGAAAACATGAAGCGAAAGCCATCCATTATGAAGAAAAGTTCATTTATTGTCACTCATGCCTTCAAAAGCGTTATTACTGGCTTTAAATGGATTTATAATCTCATTATTGATTTTAAGTTGAATTTTCTTATAATTTTGGTTAAAACAGAATATAATTGAATGTTTGCATCGAGAAACGTGACACGAAAGCCATCCATTGGCAAGAAATTTTACTTATAGTCACTCATGCCTTCGGATGCCTTATTACTCGCTTTAAATACTTTTATAGTCTCATTATTGATTTTAAGTTGAATATTCCTATATTTTTGGTTAACAAAGATTATAATTGAATGTTTGCCTCGGGAAACGTGAAGCGAAATCCATCTATTGACAAGAAAAGTTCATTTATAGTCACTCATTCCTTTGAAAACGTTATTATTGGTTTTAAATGGATTTATAATCTCATTATTGATTTTAAGTTGAATTTTCTTATAATTTTGGTTAAAACCGAATATAATTGAATGTTTGCCTCGAGAAACGTGACGCGAAAGCCATCCATTGACAAGAAAAGTTTATTTATAGTCACTCATGCCTTCGAAAGCCTTATTACTCGCTTTAAATACTTTTATAGTCTCATTGTTTATTTTAAGTTGAATATTCTTACATTTTTGGTTAGCAAAGATTATAATTGAATGTTTGCCTCGGGAAACATGAAGCGAAAGCCATCTATTGACAAAAGAAGTTCATTTATAGTCACTCATTTTTTTGAAAACGTTATTATTGGTTTTAAATGGATTTATAATGTCATTATTGATTTTAAGTTGAGTTTTCTTATAATTTTGGTTAAAAGAGAATATAATTGAATGTTTGCCTTGAGAAACGTGATGCGAAAGCCATCCATTGACAACAAAAGTTTATTTATAGGCACTTATGCCTTCGGAAGCCTTATTACTCGCTTGAAATGCTTTTATAGTCTTAATATTGATTTTAAGTTGAATTTTCTTACATTTTTCATTAAAGCAGATTATAATTGAATGTTTGCCTCAGAAAACATGAAGCGAAAGCCATCCATTGAGAAGGAAAGTTCATTTATTGTCACTCATGCCTTCAAAAGCGTTATTACTGGCTTTAAATGGATTTACAATCTCATTATTGATTTTAAGTTGAATTTTCTTATAGTTTTGGTTAAAACGTAATATAATTGAATGTTTGCATCGAGAAACGTGACACGAAAGCCATCCATTGGGAAGAAAGTTTATTTATAGTCACTCATGCCTTCGGATGCCTTATTACTCGCTTTAAATACTTTTATAGTCTCATTATTGATTTTAAGTTGAATATTCTTATATTTTTGGTTAACAAAGATTATAATTGAATGTTTGCCTCTGGAAACATGAAGCGAAAGCTATTTATTAACAAGAAAAGTTCATTTATAGTCACTCATTCTTTTGAAAGCGTTATTATTGGTTTTCAATGGATTTATAATCTCATTATTGATTTTAAGTTCAATTTTCTTATAATTTTGGTTAAAACAGAATATAATTGAATGTTTACCTCGAGAAACGTGAGGCGAAAGCAATCCATTGACAACAAAAGTTTATTTATAGTCACTCATACCTTCGGAAGCCTTATTACCCGCTTTAAATGCTTTTATAGTCTCAAAATTGATCTTAAGTTGAATTTTCTTACATTTTTCATTAAAACAGATTATAATTCAATGTTTGCATCTGAAAACATGAAGCGAAAGCCATCCATTGAGAAGAAAAGTTCATTTATTGTCACTCCTGCCTTCGAAAGCGTTATTATTGGCTTTAAATGGATTTATAATCTCATTATTGATTTTAAGTTGAATTTTCTTATAATTTTGGTGAAAACAGAATATAATTGAATGTTTACCCCGAGAAACATGACGCGAAAGCCATCCATTGACAAGAAAAGTTTATTTATAGTCACTCATGCCTTCGGAAGCCTTATTACTCGCTTTAAATACTTTTATAATCTCATTATTGATTTTAAGTTGAATATTCTTACATTTTTGGTTAACAAAGATTATAATTGAATGTTTGCCTCGGGAAACGTGAAGCGAAAGCCATCTATTAACAAGAAAAGTTCCTTTATAGTTACTCATTCCTTTGAAAACGTTATTATTGGTTTTGAATGGATTTATAATCTCATTAGTGATTTTAAGTTGAATTTTCTTATACTTTTGGTTAAAACAGAATATAATTGAATGTTTGCCTTGAGAAACATGACGCGAAAGCCATCCATTGAGAACAAAAGTTTATTTATAGTCACTCATGCCTTCGGAAGCCTTATTATTCGCTTTAAATACTTTTATAGTCTCATTTATTGATTTTAAGTTGAATATTCTTACATTTTTGGTTAAAACAAATTATAATTGAATATTTGCCTTGAGAAACGTGAAGCGAAAGCCGTCTATTGACAAGAAAGGTTTATTTATTGTTACTCATGCCTTCGAAAGTGTTATTACTTGCTTTAAATGGTTTTATATTCTCATTATTGATTTTAAGTTGAGTTTTCTTATATTTTTGGTAAAACAGAATATAATTGAATGTTTGCCGCGAGAAACGTGAAGCGAAAGCCATCCATCGATAAGAATAGTTCATTTATAGTCACCCATTCCTTCGGAAGCCTTATTGCTCGCTTTAAATGGTTTTATAGTCTCATTATTGACTTTAAGTTGAATTTTCTTACAGTTTTTGTTAAAACATATTATAATTGGATGTTTGCCTCAGAAAACGCGAAGCGAAAGCCATCCATTGCCATGAAAAGTTCATTTATTGTCAACCATGCCTTGAAAGCATTATTACTGGCTTTAAGTGGATTTATAATCTCATTATTGATTTTAAGTTGAATTTTCTTATAATTTTGGTTAAAACAAAATATAATTGACTGTTTGCCACGAGAAACGTGACGCGAAAGCCATCCATTGACAAGAAAAGTTTATTTATAGTCACTTATGGCTTCGAAAGCCTTATTACTCGCTTTAAATGCTTTTATAGTCTCAATATTGATTTTAAGTTGAATTTTCGTACATTTTTTGTTAAAACAGATTATAATTGAATGGTTGTTTCAAAAAACCTAAAGCGAAATCCTTCCATTGAGAAGAAAAGTTCATTTATTGTGACTCGTGCCTTCGAAAGCGTTACTACTGGCTTTAAATGGATTTATAATCTCACTATTGATTTTAAGTTGAATTTTCTTATAATTTTGGTGAAAACAGAATATAATTGAATGTTTGCCTCGAGAAACGTGACGCGAAAGCCATCCATTGACAAGAAAATTTTATTTATAGTCACTCACGCCTTCGGAAGCCTTATTACTCGCTTTAAATACTTTTATAGTCTGATTATTGATTTTAAGTTGAATATTCTTACATTTGTGGTTAGCAAAGACTATAATTGAATGTTTGCCTCCGGAAACGCGAAGCGAAATCCGTCTATTGACAAGAAAAGTTCATTTATAGTCACTCATTCCTTTGAAAACGTTATTATTGGTTTTAAATGGATTTATAATCTCATTATTGATTTTAACTTGAATTTTATTATAATTTTGGTTAAAAGAGAATATAATTGAATGTTTGCCTTGAGAAACGTGATGCGAAAGCCATCCATTTACAACAAAAGTTTATTTATAGTCACTCATGCCTTCGGAAGTGTTATTACTCACTTTAAATGCTTTTATAGTCTCAATATTGATTTTAAGTTGAATGTTCTTACATTTTTCATTAAAACAGATTATAATTGTATGTTTGCCTCAGAAAACATGAAGCGAAAGCCATCCATTGAGAAGAAAAGTTCATTTATTGTCACTCATGCCTTCAAAAGCGTTATTACTGGCTTTAAATGGATTTATAATCTCATTATTGACTTTAAGTTGAATTTTCTTATAATTTTGGTTAAAACAGAATATAATTGAATGTTTGCATCGAAAACGTGATACGAAAGCCATCCATTTGCAAGAAAGTTTATTTATAGTCACTCATGCCTTCGGATGCCTTATTACTCGCTTTAAATACTTTTATAGTCTCATTATTGATTTTAAGTTGAATATTATTATATTTTTGGTTAACAAAGATTATAATAGAATGTTTGCCTCTGGAAACATGAAGCGAAAGCCATTTATTGACAAGAAAAGTTCATTTATAGTCACTCATTTCTTTGAAAGCGTTATTATTGGTTTTAAATGGATTTATAATCTCATTATTGATTTTAAGTTCAATTTTCTTATAATTTTGGTTAAAACAGAATATAATTGAATGTTTGCATCGAGAAACGTGACACGAAAGCCATCCATTGGCAAGAAAGTTTATTTATAGTCACTCATGCCTTCGGATGCCTTATTACTCGCTTTAAATACTTTTATAGTCTCATTATTGATTTTAAGTTGAATATTCTTACATTTTTGGTTAGCAAAGATTATAATTGAATGTTTGCCTCGGGAAACGTGAAGCGAAATCCGTCTATTGACAAGAAAAGTTCATTTATAGTCACTCATTCCTTTGAAAACGTTATTATTGGTTTTAAATGGATTTATAATCTCATTATTGATTTTAAGTTCAATTTTCTTATAATTTTGGTTAAAACAGAATATAATTGAATGTTTGCATCGAGAAACGTGACACGAAAGCCATCCATTGGCAAGAAAGTTTATTTATAGTCACTCATGCCTTCGGATGCCTTATTACTCGCTTTAAATACTTTTATAGTCTCATTATTGATTTTAAGTTGAATATTCTTACATTTTTGGTTAGCAAAGATTATAATTGAATGTTTGCCTCGGGAAACGTGAAGCGAAATCCGTCTATTGACAAGAAAAGTTCATTTATAGTCACTCATTCCTTTGAAAACGTTATTATTGGTTTTAAATGGATTTATAATCTTATTATTGATTTTAAGTTCAATTTTCTTATAATTTTGGTTAAAAGAGAATATAATTGAATGTTTGCCTTGAGAAACGTGATGCGAAAGCCATCCATTGACAACAAAAGTTTATTTATAGTCACTTATGCCTTCGGAAGCCTTATTACTCGCTTTAAATGCTTTTATAGTCTCAATATTGATTTTAAGTTGAATTTTCTTACATTTTTCATTAAAACAGATTATAATTGAATGTTTGCCTCAAAAAACAAGAAACGAAAGCCATCCATTGAGAAGAAAAGTTCATTTATTGTTACTCATGCCATCAAAAGCGTTATTACTGGCTTTAAATGGATTTATAATCTCATTATTGATTTGAAGTTGAATTTTCTTACAATTTTGGTTAAAACAAAATATAATTGACTGGTTGCCACGAGAAACGTGTCGCGAAAGCCATCCACCGACAAGAAAAGTTTATTTATAGTCACTTATGCCTTCGAAAGCCTTATTACTCGCTTTAAATGCTTTTATAGTCTCAATATTGATTTTAAGTTGAATTCTCTTACATTTTTGGTTAAAATAGATTATAATTGAATGGTTGTTTCGGAAAACGTGAAGCGAAATCCTTCGATTGAGAAGAAAAGTTCTTTTATTGTCACTCGTGCCATCGAAAGCGTTACTACTTACTTTAAATGGATTTATAATCTCATTATTTATTTTAAGTTGAATGTTCTTATAATTTTGGTGAATACAGAATATAATTGAATGTTTACCTCGAGAAACGTGACGCGAAAGCAATCCATTGACAACAAAAGTTTATTTATAGTCACTCATGCCTTCAGAAGCCTTATTACCCGCTTTAAATGCTTTTATAGTCTCAAAATTGATCTTAAGTTGAATTTTCTTACATTTTTCATTAAAACAGATTATAATTCAGTGTTTGCATCTGAAAACATGAAGCGAAAGCCATCCATTGAGAAGAAAAGTTCATTTATTGTCACTCCTACCTTCGAAAGCGTTATTACTGGCTCCAAATGGATTTATAATCTCATTATTGATTTTAAGTTGAATTTTCTTATAATTTTGGTGAAAACAGAATATAATTGAATGTTTGCCCCGAGAAACTTGACGCGAAAGCCATCCATTGACAACAAAAGTTTATTTATAGTCACTCATGCCTTCGGAAGCCTTATTACTCGCTTTAAATACTTTTATAGTCTCATTATTGATTTTAAGTTGAATATTCTTACATTTTTGGTTAACAAAGATTATAATTGAATGTTTGCCTCGGGAAACGTGAAGCGAAAGCCATCTATTGACAAGAAAAGTTCATTTATAGTCACTCATTCCTTTGAAAACGTTATTATTGGTTTTAAATGGATTTATAATCTCATTATTGATTTTAAGTTGAATTTTCTTATACTTTTGGTTAAAACAGAATATAATTGAATGTTTGCCTTGAGAAACGTGACGCGAAAGCCATCCATTGAGAACAAAAGTTTATTTATAGTCACTCATGCCTTCAAAAGCATTATTACTGGATTTAAATGGATTTATAATCTCATTATTGATTTTAAGTTGAATTTTCTTATAATTTTGGTGAAAACAGAATATAATTGAATGTTTGCCTCGAGAAACGTGACACGAAAGCCATCCATTGACAAGAAAATTTTTTTATAGTCACTCATGCTTTCGAAAGCCTTATTACTAGCTTTAAATACTTTTATAATCTCATTATTGATTTTAAGTTGAATATTCTTACATTTTTGGTTAACAAAGATTATAATTAAATGTTTGCCTCGGGAAACGAGAAGCGAAAGCCATCTATTGACAAGAAAAGTTCATTTATAGTCACTCATTCCTTTGAAAACTTTATTATTGGTTTTAAATGGATATATAATCTCATTATTGATTTTAAGTTGAATTTTCTTATAATTTTTGTTAAAACAGAATATCATTGAATGTTTGCCTTGAGAAACATGAGGCGAAAGCCATCCACTAACAACAAAAGTTTATTTATAGTCACTCATGCCTTGGAAGCCTTATTACTCTCTTTAAATACTTTTATGGTCTCATTTCTTATATTTTTTGTTAAGAAAGATTATAATTGAATGTTTGCCTCAAGAAACATAAAGCGAAAGCCATTTATTGACAAGAAAAATTCATTTATAGTCACTCATTCCTTTGAAAGCGTTATTATTGGTTTTAAATGGATTTATAATCTCATTATTGATTTTAAGTTCAATTTTCTTATAATTTTGGTGAAAACAGAATATAATTGAATGTTTGCCTCGAGAAGTGTGACGCGAAAGCCATCCATTGACAACAAAAGTTTATTTATGGTCACTCATGCCTTCGGAAGCCTTATTACTCGTTTTAAATACTTTTATAGTCTCATTATTGATTTTAAGTTGAATATTCTTACATTTTTGGTTAAGAAAGATTATAATTGAATGTTTGCCTCAGGAAACGTGAAGCGAAAGCCATCTATTGACAAGAAAAGTTCATTTATAGTCACTCATTCCTTTGAAAACGTTATTATTGGTTTTAAATGGATTTATAATCTCATTATTGATTTTAACTTGAATTTTATTATAATTTTGGTTAAAAGAGAATATAATTGAATGTTTGCCTTGAGAAACGTGATGCGAAAGCCATCCATTGACAAAAAAAGTTTATTTATAGTCACTCATGCCTTCGGAAGCCTTATTACTCGCTTTAAATGCTTTTATAATCTCAATATTGATTTTAAGTTGAATTTTTTTACATTTTTCATTAAAACAGATTATAATTTTATGTTTGCCTCAGAAAAGGCGAAGCGAAAGCCATCCATTGCCATGAAAAGTTCATTTATTGTCAACCATGCCTTGAAAGCATTATTACTGGCTTTAAGTGGATTTATAATCTCATTATTGATTTTAAGTTGAATTTTCTTATAATTTTGGTTAAAACAAAATATAATTGACTGTTTGCCACGAGAAACATGACGCGAAAGCCATCCATTGACAAGAAAAGTTTATTTATAGTCACTTATGGCTTCGAAAGCCTTATTACTCGCTTTAAATGCTTTTATAGTCTCCATATTGATTTTAAGTTGAATTTTCGTACATTTTTGGTTAAAACAGATTATAATTGAATGGTTGTTTCAAAAAACCTGAAGCGAAATCCTTCCATTGAGAAGAAAAGTTCATTTATTGTGACTCGTGCCTTCGAAAGCGTTACTACTGGCTTTAAATGGATTTATAATCTCACTATTGATTTTAAGTTGAATTTTCTTATAATTTTGGTGAAAACAAAATATAATTGAATGTTTGCCTCGAGAAACGTGACGCGAAAGCCATCCATTGACAAGAAAAGTTTATTTATAGTCACTCACGCCTTCGGAAGCCTTATTACTCGCTTTAAATACTTTTATAGTCTCATTATTGATTTTAAGTTGAATATTCTTACATTTGTGGTTAGCAAAGACTATAATTGAATGTTTGCCTCCGGAAACGCGAAGCGAAATCCGTCTATTGACAAGAAAAGTTCATTTATAGTCACTCATTCCTTTGAAAACGTTATTATTGGTTTTAAATGGATTTATAATCTCATTATTGATTTTAACTTGAATTTTATTATAATTTTGGTTAAAAGAGAATATAATTGAATGTTTGCCTTGAGAAACGTGATGCGAAAGCCATCCATTGACAACAAAAGTTTATTTATAGTCACTCATGCCTTCGGAAGCCTTATTACTCGCTTTAAATGCTTTTATAATCTCAATATTGATTTTAAGTTGAATTTTTTTACATTTTTCATTAAAACAGATTATAATTTTATGTTTGCCTCAGAAAAGGCGAAGCGAAAGCCATCCATTGCCATGAAAAGTTCATTTATTGTCAACCATGCCTTGAAAGCATTATTACTGGCTTTAAGTGGATTTATAATCTCATTATTGATTTTAGGTTGAATTTTCTTATAATTTTGGTTAAAACAAAATATAATTGACTGTTTGCCACGAGAAACATGACGCGAAAGCCATCCATTGACAAGAAAAGTTTATTTATAGTCACTTATGGCTTCGAAAGCCTTATTACTCGCTTTAAATGCTTTTATAGTCTCCATATTGATTTTAAGTTGAATTTTCGTACATTTTTGGTTAAAACAGATTATAATTGAATGGTTGTTTCAAAAAACCTGAAGCGAAATCCTTCCATTGAGAAGAAAAGTTCATTTATTGTGACTCGTGCCTTCGAAAGCGTTACTACTGGCTTTAAATGGATTTATAATCTCATTATTGATTTTAAGTTGAATTTTCTTATAATTTTGGTGAAAACAGAATATAATTGAATGTTTGCCTCGAGAAACGTGACGCGAAAGCCATCCATTGACAAGAAAAGTTTATTTATAGTCACTCACACCTTCGGAAGCCTTATTACTCGCTTTAAATACTTTTATAGTCTGATTATTGATTTTAAGTTGAATATTCTTACATTTTTGGTTAGCAAAGATTATAATTGAATGTTTGCCTCCGGAAACGCGAAGCGAAATCCGTCTATTGACAAGAAAAGTTCATTTATAGTCACTCATTCCTTTGAAAACGTTATTATTGGTTTTAAATGGATTTATAATCTCATTATTGATTTTAACTTGAATTTTATTATAATTTTGGTTAAAAGAGAATATAATTGAATGTTTGCCTTGAGAAACGTGATGCGAAAGCCATCCATTGACAACAAAAGTTTATTTATAGTCACTCATGCCTTCGGAAGCCTTATTACTCGCTTTAAATGCTTTTATAATCTCAATATTGATTTTAAGTTGAATTTTTTTACATTTTTCATTAAAACAGATTATAATTTTATGTTTGCCTCAGAAAAGGCGAAGCGAAAGCCATCCATTGCGATGAAAAGTTCATTTATTGTCAACCATGCCTTGAAAGCATTATTACTGGCTTTAAGTGGATTTATAATCTCATTATTGATTTTAAGTTGAATTTTCTTATAATTTTGGTTAAAACAAAATATAATTGACTGTTTGCCACGAGAAACATGACGCGAAAGCCATCCATTGACAAGAAAAGTTTATTTATAGTCACTTATGGCTTCGAAAGCCTTATTACTCGCTTTAAATGCTTTTATAGTCTCCATATTGATTTTAAGTTGAATTTTCGTACATTTTTGGTTAAAACAGATTATAATTGAATGGTTGTTTCAAAAAACCTGAAGCGAAATCCTTCCATTGAGAAGAAAAGTTCATTTATTGTGACTCGTGCCTTCGAAAGCGTTACTACTGGCTTTAAATGGATTTATAATCTCATTATTGATTTTAAGTTGAATTTTCTTATAATTTTGGTGAAAACAGAATATAATTGAATGTTTGCCTCGAGAAACGTGACGCGAAAGCCATCCATTGACAAGAAAAGTTTATTTATAGTCACTCACACCTTCGGAAGCCTTATTACTCGCTTTAAATACTTTTATAGTCTGATTATTGATTTTAAGTTGAATATTCTTACATTTTTGGTTAGCAAAGATTATAATTGAATGTTTGCCTCCGGAAACGCGAAGCGAAATCCGTCTATTGACAAGAAAAGTTCATTTATAGTCACTCATTCCTTTGAAAACGTTATTATTGGTTTTAAATGGATTTATAATCTCATTATTGATTTTAACTTGAATTTTATTATAATTTTGGTTAAAAGAGAATATAATTGAATGTTTGCCTTGAGAAACGTGATGCGAAAGCCATCCATTGACAACAAAAGTTTATTTATAGTCACTCATGCATTCGGAAGCGTTTTTACTCACTTTAAATGCTTTTATAGTCTCAATATTGATTTTAAGTTGAATTTTCTTACATTTTTCATTAAAACAGATTATAATTGTATGTTTGCCTCAGAAAACATGAAGCGAAAGCCATCCATTGAGAAGAAAAGTTCATTTATTGTCACTCATGCCTTCAAAAACGTTATTACTGGCTTTAAATGGATTTATAATCTCATTATTAATTTTAAGTTGAATTTTCTTATAATTTTGGTTAAAACAGAATATAATTGAATGTTTGCATCGAGAAACGTGATACGAAAGCCATCCATTGGCAAGAAAGTTTATTTATAGTCACTCATGCCTTCGGATGCCTTATTACTCGCTTTAAATACTTTTATAGTCTCATTATTGATTTTAAGTTGAATATTATTATATGTTTGGTTAACAAAGATTATAATTCAATGTTTGCCTCTGGAAACATGAAGCGAAAGCCATTTATTGACAAGAAAAGTTCATTTATAGTCACTCATTCCTTTGAAAGCGTTATTATTGGTTTTAAATGGATTTATAATCTCATTATTGATTTTAAGTTCAATTTTCTTATAATTTTGGTTAAAACAGAATATAATTGAATGTTTGCATCGAGAAACGTGACACGAAAGCCATCCATTGGCAAGAAAGTTTATTTATAGTCACTCATGCCTTCGGATGCCTTATTACTCGCTTTAAATACTTTTCTAGTCTCATTATTGATTTTAAGTTGAATATTCTTACATTTTTGGTTAGCAAAGATTATAATTGAATGTTTGCCTCGGGAAACGTGAAGCGAAATCCGTCTATTGACAAGAAAAGTTCATTTATAGCCACTCATTCCTTTGAAAACGTTATTATTGGTTTTATATGGATTTATAATCTTATTATTGATTTTAAGTTCAATTTTCTTATAATTTTGGTTAAAAGAGAATATAATTGAATGTTTGCCTTGAGAAACGTGATGCGAAAGCCATCCATTGACAACAAAAGTTTATTTATAGTCACTCATGCCTTCGGAAGCCTTATTACTCGCTTTAAATGCTTTTATAGTCTCAATATTGATTTTAAGTTGAATTTTCTTACATTTTTCATTAAAACAGATTATAATTGTATGTTTGCCTCAAAAAACATGAAACGAAAGCCATCCATTGAGAAGAAAAGTTCATTTATTGTTACTCATGTCATCCAAAGCGTTATTACTGGCTTTAAAAGGATTTATAATCTCATTATTGATTTTAAGTTGAATTTTCTTATATTTTTGGTTAAAACAGAATATAATTGAATGTTTGCCTTGAGAAACCTGACACGAAAGCCGTCCATTGACAAAAAAGTTTATTTATAGTCACTCATGCCTTCGGAAGCCTTATTACTCGCTTTAAATACTTTTATAGTCTCATTATTGATTTTAAGTTGAATATGCTTACATTTTTGGTTAACAAAGATTATAATTGAATGTTTGCCTCTGGAAACATGAAGCGAAAGCCATTTCTTGACAAGAAAAGTTTATTTATAGTCACTCATTCCTTTGAAAGCGTTATTATTGGTTTTAAATGGATTTATAATCTCATTATTGATTTTAAGTTCAATTTCCTTATAATTTTGGTTAAAACAAAATATAATTGAATGTTTTCCTCGAGAAACGTGACGCGAAAGCAATCCATTGACAACAAAAGTTTATTTATAGTCACTCATGCCTTCGGAAGCCTTATTACCCGCTTTAAATGCTTTTATAGTCTCAAAATTGATCTTAAGTTGAATTTTCTTACATTTTTCATTAAAACAGATTATAATTCAATGTTTGTGTCTGAAAACATGAAGCGAAAGCCATTCATTGAGAAGAAAAGTTTATTTATTGTCACTCTTGCCTTCGAAAGCGTTATTACTGGCTTTAAATGGATTTATAATCTCATTATTGATTTTAAGTTGAATTTTCTTATAATTTTGTTGAAAACAGAATATAATTGAATGTTTGCCCCGAGAAACGTGATGCGAAAGCCATCCATTGACAACAAAAGTTTATTTATAGTCACTCATGCCTTCGGAAGCCATATTACTCGCTTTGAATACTTTTATAGTCTCATTATTGATTTTAAGTTGAATACTCTTACATTTTTGGTTAACAAAGATTATAATTAAATGTTTGCCTCGGGAAACGAGAAGCGAAAGCCATATATTGACAAGAAAAGTTCATTTATAGTCACTCATTCCTTTGAAAACTTTATTATTGGTTTTAAATGGATTTATAATCTCATTATTGATTTTAAGTTGAATTTTCTTATAATTTTGATTAAAACAGAATATAATTGAATGTTTGCCTTGAGAAACGTGAGGCGAAAGCCATCCATTAATAACAAAAGTTTATTTATAGTCACTCATGCCTTCGGAAGCCTTATTACTCTCTTTAAATACTTTTATAGTCTCATTTCTTACATTTTTTGTTAAGAAAGATTATAATTGAATGTTTACCTCGGGAAACATAAAGTGAAAGCCATTTATTGACAAGAAAAGTTCATTTATAGTCACTCATTCTTTTGAAAGCGTTATTATTGGTTTTAAATGGATTTATAATCTCATTATTGATTTTAAGTTCAATTTTCTTATAATTTTGGTTAAAACAGAATATAATTGAATGTTTGCCTCGAGAAACGTGACGCGAAAGCCATCCATTGACAAGAAAAGTTTATTTATAGTCACTCATGCCTTCGGAAGCCTTATTACTCGTTTTAAATACTTTTATAGTCTCATTATTGATTATAAGTTGAATATTCTTACATTTTTGGTTAACAAAGATTATAATTGAATGTTTGCCTCGGGAAACGTGAAGCGAAAGCCATCTATTGACAAGAAAAGTTCATTCATAGTCACTCATTCCTTTGAAAACGTTATTATTGGTTTTAAATGGATTTATAATCTCATTATTGGTTTTAAGTTGAATTTTCTTATAATTTTGGTTAAAAGAGAATATAATTGAATGTTTGCTTTGAGAAACGTGATGCGAAAGCCATCCATTGACAACAAAAGTTTATTTATAGTCACTCATGCCTTCGGAAGCCTTATTACTCGTATTAAATGCTTTTATAGTCTGAATATTGATTTTAAGTTGAATTTTCTTACATTTTTCATTAAAACAGATTATAATTATATGTTTGCCTCAGAAAACATGAAGCAAAAGCTATCCATTGAGAAGAAAAGTTCATTTATTGTCACTCATGCCTTCAAAAGCGTTATTACTGGCTTTAAATGGATTTATAATCTCATTATTGATTTTAAGTTGAATTTTCTTATAATTTTGGTTAAAACAGAATATAATTGAATGTTTGCATCGAGAAACGTGACACGAAAGCCATCCATTGGCAAGAAAGTTTATTTATAGTCACTCATGCCTTCGGATGCCTTATTACTTGCTTTAAATACTTTTATAGTCTCATTATTGATTTTAAGTTGAATATTCTTATATTTTTGGTTAACAAAAATTATAATTGAATGTTTGCCTCGGGAAACGTGAAGCGAAAGCCATCTATTGACAAGAAAAGTTCATTCATAGTCACTCATCCTTTTGAAAACGTTATTATTGGTTTTAAATGGATTTATAATCTCATTATTGGTTTTAAGTTGAATTTTCTTATAATTTTGGTTAAAAGAGAATATAATTGAATGTTTGCCTTGAGAAACATGATGCGAAAGCCATCCATTGACAACAAAAGTTTATTTATAGTCACTCATGCCTTCGGAAGCCTTATTACTCGCATTAAATGCTTTTATAGTCTGAATATTGATTTTAAGTTGAATTTTCTTACATTTTTCATTAAAACAGATTATAATTATATGTTTGCCTCAGAAAACATGAAGCAAAAGCCATCCATTGAGAAGAAAAGTTCATTTATTGTCACTCATGCCTTCAAAAGCATTATTATTGGCTTTAAATGGATTTATAATCTCATTATTGATTTTAAGTTGAATTTTCTTATAATTTTGGTTAAAACCGAATATAATTGAATGTTTACCTCGAGAAACGTGACGCGAAAGCCATCCATTGACAAGAAAAGTTTATTTATAGTCACTCATGCCTTCGAAAGCCTTATTACTCGCTTTAAATACTTTTATAGTCTCATTATTTATTTTAAGTTGAATATTCTTAAATTTTTGATTAGCAAAGATTATAATTGAATGTTTGCCTCGGGAAACGTGAAGCAAAATCCATCTATTGACAAGAGAAGTTCATTTATAGTCACTCATTCCTTTAAAAACGTTATTATTGGTTTTAAATGGATTTATAATGTCATTATTGATTTTAAGTTGAGTTTTCTTATAATTTTGGTTAAAAGAGAATATAATTAAATGTTTTCCTTGAGAAACGTGATGCGAAAGCCATCCATTGACAACAAAAGTTTATTTATAGGCACTTATGCCTTCGGAAGCCTTATTACTCGCTCGAAATGCTTTTATAGTCTCAATATTGATTTTAAGTTAAATTTTCTTACATTTTTCATTAAAACAGATTATAATTGAATGTTTGCCTCAGAAAACATGAAGCGAAAGCCATCCATTGAGAAGAAAAGTTCATTTATTGTCACTCATGCCTTCAAAAGCGTTATTACTGGCTTTAAATGGATTTACAATCTCATTATTGATTTTAAGTGGAATTTTCTTATAATTTTGGTTAAAAGAGAATATAATTGAATGTTTGCCTTGAGAAACGTGACGTGAAAGCCATCCTTGAGAATATAATTGAATGTTTGACAAGAAAGTTTATTTATAGTCACTCATGCCTTCGGAAGCCTTATTACTCGCTTTAAATACTTTTATAGTCTCATTATTGATTTTAAGTTGAATATTCTTACATTTTTGGTTAACAAAGATTATAATTGAAAGTTTGCCTCGGGAAACGTGAAGCGAAAGCCACCTATTGACAAGAAAAGTTCATTTGTAGTCACTCAATCCTTTGAAAACGTTATTATTGGTTTTAAATGGATTTATAATCTCATTATTGATTTTAAGTTGAATTTTCTTATAATTTTGGTTAAAATCGAGTATAATTGAATGTTTGCCTCGAGAAACGTGAGGCATAAAGTCATCCATTGACAACAAAAGTTTATTTATAGTCACTCATGCCTTCGGAAGCCTTATTACTCGCTTTAAATGCTTTTATAGTCTCAATATTGATTTTAAGTTGAATTTTCTTACATTTTTCATTAAAACATATTATAATTGAATATTTGCCTTAGAAAACGTGAAGCGAAATCCTTCCATTGAGAAGAAAAGTTCATTTATTGTGACTCGTGCCTTCGAAAGCATTACTACTGGCTTTAAATGGATTTATAATCTCATTATTGATTTTAAGTTGAATTTTCTTATAATTTTGGTGAAAACAGAATATAATTGAATGTTTGCCTCGAGAAACGTGACGCGAAAGCCATCCATTGACAAGAAAAGTTTATTTATAGTCACTCATGCCTTCGAAAGCCTTATTACTCGCTTTAAATACTTTTATAGTCTCATTATTGATTTTAAGTTGAATATTCTTACATTTTTGGTTAGCAAAGATTATAATTAAATGTTTGCCTTGAGAAACGTGAAGCGAAATCCATCTATTGACAAGAGAAGTTCATTTATAGTCACTCATTCCTTTGAAAACGTTATTATTGGTTTTAAATGGATTTATAATCTCATTATTGGTTTTAAGTTGAGTTTTATTATAATTTTGGTTAAAAGAGAATATAATTGAATGTTTGCCTTGAGAAACGTGATGCGAAAGCCATCCATTGACAACAAAAGTTTATTTATAGTCACTCATGCCTTCGGAAGCCTTATTACTCGCTTGAAATGCTTTTATACTCTCAATATTGATTTTAAGTTGAATTTTCTTACATTTTTTATTAAAACAGATTATAATTGAATGTTTGCCTTAGAAAACATGAAGCGAAAGCCATCCATTGAGAAGAAAAGTTCATTTATTGTCACTCATGCCTTCAAAAGCGTTATTACTGGCTTTAAATGGATTACAATCTCATCATTGATTTTAAGTTGAATTTTCTTATAATTTTGGTTAAAACAGAATATAATTGAATGTTTGCCTCGAGAAACGTGACACCAAAGTCATCCATTGACAAGAAAGTTTATTTATAGTCACTCATGCCTTCGGAAGCCTTATTACTCGCTTTAAATACTTTTATAGTCTCATTATTGATTTTAAGTTGAATATTCTTACATTTTTGGTTAACAAAGATTATAATTGAAAGTTTGCCTCGGGAAACGTGAAGCGAAAGCCACCTATTGACAAGAAAAGTTGATTTGTAGTCACTCATTCCTTTGAAAACGTTATTATTGGTTTTAAATGGATTTATAATCTCATTATTGATTTTAAGTTGAATTTTCTTATAATTTTGGTTAAAACCGAATATAATTGAATGTTTGCCTCGAGAAACGTGACGCATAAAGTCATCCATTGACAGCAAAAGTTTATTTATAGTCACTCATGCCTTCGGAAGCCTTATTACTCGCTTTAAATGCTTTTATAGTCTCAATATTGATTTTAAGTTGAATTTTCTTTCATTTGTCATTAAAACAGATTATAATTGAATGTTTGCCTCAGAAAACGTGAAGCGAAATCCTTCCATTGAGAACAAAAGTTCATTTATTGTGACTCGTGCCTTCGAAAGCATTACTACTGGCTTTAAATGGATTTATAATCTCATTATTGATTTTAAGTTGAATTTTCTTATAATTTTGGTGAAAACAGAATATAATTGAATGTTTGCCTCGAGAAACGTGACGCGAAAGCCATCCATTGACAAGAAAAGTTTATTTATAGTCACTCATGCCTTCGAAAGCCTTATTACTCGCTTTAAATACTTTTATAGTCTCATTATTGATTTTAAGTTGAATATTCTTACATTTTTGGTTAGCAAAGATTATAATTAAATGTTTGCCTTGAGAAACGTGAAGCGAAATCCATCTATTGACAAGAGAAGTTCATTTATAGTCACTCATTCCTTTGAAAACGTTATTATTGGTTTTAAATGGATTTATAATCTCATTATTGGTTTTAAGTTGAGTTTTATTATAATTTTGGTTAAAAGAGAATATAATTGAATGTTTGCCTTGAGAAACGTGATGCGAAAGCCATCCATTGACAACAAAAGTTTATTTATAGTCACTCATGCCTTCGGAAGCCTTATTACTCGCTTGAAATGCTTTTATACTCTCAATATTGATTTTAAGTTGAATTTTCTTACATTTTTTATTAAAACAGATTATAATTGAATGTTTGCCTTAGAAAACATGAAGCGAAAGCCATCCATTGAGAAGAAAAGTTCATTTATTGTCACTCATGCCTTCAAAAGCGTTATTACTGGCTTTAAATGGATTACAATCTCATTATTGATTTTAAGTTGAATTTTCTTATAATTTTGGTTAAAACAGAATATAATTGAATGTTTGCCTCGAGAAACGTGACACCAAAGTCATCCATTGACAAGAAAGTTTATTTATAGTCACTCATGCCTTCGGAAGCCTTATTACTCGCTTTAAATACTTTTATAGTCTCATTATTGATTTTAAGTTGAATATTCTTACATTTTTGGTTAACAAAGATTATAATTGAAAGTTTGCCTCGGGAAACGTGAAGCGAAAGCCACCTATTGACAAGAAAAGTTGATTTGTAGTCACTCATTCCTTTGAAAACGTTATTATTGGTTTTAAATGGATTTATAATCTCATTATTGATTTTAAGTTGAATTTTCTTATAATTTTGGTTAAAACCGAATATAATTGAATGTTTGCCTCGAGAAACGTGACGCATAAAGTCATCCATTGACAGCAAAAGTTTATTTATAGTCACTCATGCCTTCGGAAGCCTTATTACTCGCTTTAAATGCTTTTATAGTCTCAATATTGATTTTAAGTTGAATTTTCTTTCATTTGTCATTAAAACAGATTATAATTGAATGTTTGCCTCAGAAAACGTGAAGCGAAATCCTTCCATTGAGAACAAAAGTTCATTTATTGTGACTCGTGCCTTCGAAAGCATTACTACTGGCTTTAAATGGATTTATAATCTCATTATTGATTTTAAGTTGAATTTTCTTATAATTTTGGTGAAAACAGAATATAATTGAATGTTTGCCTCGAGAAACGTGACGCGAAAGCCATCCATTGACAAGAAAAGTTTATTTATAGTCACTCATGCCTTCGAAAGCCTTATTACTCGCTTTAAATACTTTTATAGTCTCATTATTGATTTTAAGTTGAATATTCTTATATTTTTGGTTAGCAAAGATTATAATTAAATGTTTGCCTTGAGAAACGTGAAGCGAAATCCATCTATTGACAAGAGAAGTTCATTTATAGTCACTCATTCCTTTGAAAACGTTATTATTGGTTTTAAATGGATTTATAATCTCATTATTGGTTTTAAGTTGAGTTTTATTATAATTTTGGTTAAAAGAGAATATAATTGAATGTTTGCCTTGAGAAACGTGATGCGAAAGCCATCCATTGACAACAAAAGTTTATTTATAGTCACTCATGCCTTCGGAAGCCTTATTACTCGCTTGAAATGCTTTTATACTCTCAATATTGATTTTAAGTTGAATTTTCTTACATTTTTTATTAAAACAGATTATAATTGAATGTTTGCCTTAGAAAACATGAAGCGAAAGCCATCCATTGAGAAGAAAAGTTCATTTATTGTCACTCATGCCTTCAAAAGCGTTATTACTGGCTTTAAATGGATTACAATCTCATTATTGATTTTAAGTTGAATTTTCTTATAATTTTGGTTAAAACAGAATATAATTGAATGTTTGCCTCGAGAAACGTGACACCAAAGTCATCCATTGACAAGAAAGTTTATTTATAGTCACTCATGCCTTCGGAAGCCTTATTACTCGCTTTAAATACTTTTATAGTCTCATTATTGATTTTAAGTTGAATATTCTTACATTTTTGGTTAACAAAGATTATAATTGAAAGTTTGCCTCGGGAAACGTGAAGCGAAAGCCACCTATTGACAAGAAAAGTTGATTTGTAGTCACTCATTCCTTTGAAAACGTTATTATTGGTTTTAAATGGATTTATAATCTCATTATTGATTTTAAGTTGAATTTTCTTATAATTTTGGTTAAAACCGAATATAATTGAATGTTTGCCTCGAGAAACGTGACGCATAAAGTCATCCATTGACAGCAAAAGTTTATTTATAGTCACTCATGCCTTCGGAAGCCTTATTACTCGCTTTAAATGCTTTTATAGTCTCAATATTGATTTTAAGTTGAATTTTCTTTCATTTGTCATTAAAACAGATTATAATTGAATGTTTGCCTCAGAAAACGTGAAGCGAAATCCTTCCATTGAGAACAAAAGTTCATTTATTGTGACTCGTGCCTTCGAAAGCATTACTACTGGCTTTAAATGGATTTATAATCTCATTATTGATTTTAAGTTGAATTTTCTTATAATTTTGGTGAAAACATAATATAATTGAATGTTTGCCTCGAGAAACGTGACGCGCAAGCCATCCATTGGCAAGAAAAGTTTATTTATAGTGACTCATGCCTTCGAAAGCCTTATTACTCGCTTTAAATACTTTTATAGTCTCATTATTGATTTTAAGTTGAATATTCTTACATTTTTGGTTAGCAAAGATTGTAATTGAATGTTTACCTCGGGAAACCTGAAGCCAAATCCATCTATTGACAAGAAAAGTTCATTTATAGTCACTCATTCCTTTGAAAACGTTGTTATTGGTTTGAAATGGATTTATAATCTCATTATTGATTTTAAGTTGAATTTTCTTATAATTTTGGTTAAAAGAGAATATAATTGAATGTTTGCCTTGAGATACGTGATGCGAAAGCCATCCATTGACAACAAAAGTTTATTTATAGGCACTTATGCCTTCGGAAGCCTTATTACTCGCTAGAAATGCTTTTATAGTCTCAATATTGATTTTAAGTTAAATTTTCTTACATTTTTCATTAAAACAGATTATAATTGAATGTTTGCCTCAGAAAACATGAAGCGAAAGCCATCCATTGAGAAGAAAAGTTCATTTATTGTCACTCATGCCTTCAAAAGCGTTATTACTGGCTTTAAATGGATTTACAATCTCATTATTGATTTTAAGTGGAATTTTCTTATAATTTTGGTTAAAAGAGAATATAATTGAATGTTTGCCTTGAGAAACGTGACGTGAAAGCCATCCTTGAGAATATAATTGAATGTTTGACAAGAAAGTTTATTTATAGTCACTCATGCCTTCGGAAGCCTTATTACTCGCTTTAAATACTTTTATAGTCTCATTATTGATTTTAAGTTGAATATTCTTACATTTTTGGTTAACAAAGATTATAATTGAAAGTTTGCCTCGGGAAACGTGAAGCGAAAGCCACCTATTGACAAGAAAAGTTCATTTGTAGTCACTCAATCCTTTGAAAACGTTATTATTGGTTTTAAATGGATTTATAATCTCATTATTGATTTTAAGTTGAATTTTCTTATAATTTTGGTTAAAATCGAGTATAATTGAATGTTTGCCTCGAGAAACGTGAGGCATAAAGTCATCCATTGACAACAAAAGTTTATTTATAGTCACTCATGCCTTCGGAAGCCTTATTACTCGCTTTAAATGCTTTTATAGTCTCAATATTGATTTTAAGTTGAATTTTCTTACATTTTTCATTAAAACATATTATAATTGAATATTTGCCTTAGAAAACGTGAAGCGAAATCCTTCCATTGAGAAGAAAAGTTCATTTATTGTGACTCGTGCCTTCGAAAGCATTACTACTGGCTTTAAATGGATTTATAATCTCATTATTGATTTTAAGTTGAATTTTCTTATAATTTTGGTGAAAACAGAATATAATTGAATGTTTGCCTCGAGAAACGTGACGCGAAAGCCATCCATTGACAAGAAAAGTTTATTTATAGTCACTCATGCCTTCGAAAGCCTTATTACTCGCTTTAAATACTTTTATAGTCTCATTATTGATTTTAAGTTGAATATTCTTACATTTTTGGTTAGCAAAGATTATAATTAAATGTTTGCCTTGAGAAACGTGAAGCGAAATCCATCTATTGACAAGAGAAGTTCATTTATAGTCACTCATTCCTTTGAAAACGTTATTATTGGTTTTAAATGGATTTATAATCTCATTATTGGTTTTAAGTTGAGTTTTATTATAATTTTGGTTAAAAGAGAATATAATTGAATGTTTGCCTTGAGAAACGTGATGCGAAAGCCATCCATTGACAACAAAAGTTTATTTATAGTCACTCATGCCTTCGGAAGCCTTATTACTCGCTTGAAATGCTTTTATACTCTCAATATTGATTTTAAGTTGAATTTTCTTACATTTTTTATTAAAACAGATTATAATTGAATGTTTGCCTTAGAAAACATGAAGCGAAAGCCATCCATTGAGAAGAAAAGTTCATTTATTGTCACTCATGCCTTCAAAAGCGTTATTACTGGCTTTAAATGGATTACAATCTCATCATTGATTTTAAGTTGAATTTTCTTATAATTTTGGTTAAAACAGAATATAATTGAATGTTTGCCTCGAGAAACGTGACACCAAAGTCATCCATTGACAAGAAAGTTTATTTATAGTCACTCATGCCTTCGGAAGCCTTATTACTCGCTTTAAATACTTTTATAGTCTCATTATTGATTTTAAGTTGAATATTCTTACATTTTTGGTTAACAAAGATTATAATTAAAAGTTTGCCTCGGGAAACGTGAAGCGAAAGCCACCTATTGACAAGAAAAGTTGATTTGTAGTCACTCATTCTTTTGAAAACGTTATTATTGGTTTTAAATGGATTTATAATCTCATTATTGATTTTAAGTTGAATTTTCTTATAATTTTGGTTAAAACCGAATATAATTGAATGTTTGCCTCGAGAAACGTGACGCATAAAGTCATCCATTGACAGCAAAAGTTTATTTATAGTCACTCATGCCTTCGGAAGCCTTATTACTCGCTTTAAATGCTTTTATAGTCTCAATATTGATTTTAAGTTGAATTTTCTTTCATTTGTCATTAAAACAGATTATAATTGAATGTTTGCCTCAGAAAACGTGAAGCGAAATCCTTCCATTGAGAACAAAAGTTCATTTATTGTGACTCGTGCCTTCGAAAGCATTACTACTGGCTTTAAATGGATTTATAATCTCATTATTGATTTTAAGTTGAATTTTCTTATAATTTTGGTGAAAACAGAATATAATTGAATGTTTGCCTCGAGAAACGTGACGCGAAAGCCATCCATTGACAAGAAAAGTTTATTTATAGTCACTCATGCCTTCGAAAGCCTTATTACTCGCTTTAAATACTTTTATAGTCTCATTATTGATTTTAAGTTGAATATTCTTACATTTTTGGTTAGCAAAGATTATAATTAAATGTTTGCCTTGAGAAACGTGAAGCGAAATCCATCTATTGACAAGAGAAGTTCATTTATAGTCACTCATTCCTTTGAAAACGTTATTATTGGTTTTAAATGGATTTATAATCTCATTATTGGTTTTAAGTTGAGTTTTATTATAATTTTGGTTAAAAGAGAATATAATTGAATGTTTGCCTTGAGAAACGTGATGCGAAAGCCATCCATTGACAACAAAAGTTTATTTATAGTCACTCATGCCTTCGGAAGCCTTATTACTCGCTTGAAATGCTTTTATACTCTCAATATTGATTTTAAGTTGAATTTTCTTACATTTTTTATTAAAACAGATTATAATTGAATGTTTGCCTTAGAAAACATGAAGCGAAAGCCATCCATTGAGAAGAAAAGTTCATTTATTGTCACTCATGCCTTTAAAAGCGTTATTACTGGCTTTAAATGGATTACAATCTCATTATTGATTTTAAGTTGAATTTTCTTATAATTTTGGTTAAAACAGAATATAATTGAATGTTTGCCTCGAGAAACGTGACACCAAAGTCATCCATTGACAAGAAAGTTTATTTATAGTCACTCATGCCTTCGGAAGCCTTATTACTCGCTTTAAATACTTTTATAGTCTCATTATTGATTTTAAGTTGAATATTCTTACATTTTTGGTTAACAAAGATTATAATTGAAAGTTTGCCTCGGGAAACGTGAAGCGAAAGCCACCTATTGACAAGAAAAGTTGATTTGTAGTCACTCATTCCTTTGAAAACGTTATTATTGGTTTTAAATGGATTTATAATCTCATTATTGATTTTAAGTTGAATTTTCTTATAATTTTGGTTAAAACCGAATATAATTGAATGTTTGCCTCGAGAAACGTGATGCATAAAGTCATCCATTGACAGCAAAAGTTTATTTATAGTCACTCATGCCTTCGGAAGCCTTATTACTCGCTTTAAATGCTTTTATAGTCTCAATATTGATTTTAAGTTGAATTTTCTTTCATTTGTCATTAAAACAGATTATAATTGAATGTTTGCCTCAGAAAACGTGAAGCGAAATCCTTCCATTGAGAACAAAAGTTCATTTATTGTGACTCGTGCCTTCGAAAGCATTACTACTGGCTTTAAATGGATTTATAATCTCATTATTGATTTTAAGTTGAATTTTCTTATAATTTTGGTGAAAACATAATATAATTGAATGTTTGCCTCGAGAAACGTGACGCGAAAGCCATCCATTGGCAAGAAAAGTTTATTTATAGTCACTCATGCCTTCGAAAGCCTTATTACTCGCTTTAAATACTTTTATAGTCTCATTATTGATTTTAAGTTGAATATTCTTACATTTTTGGTTAGCAAAGATTGTAATTGAATGTTTACCTCGGGAAACCTGAAGCCAAATCCATCTATTGACAAGAAAAGTTCATTTATAGTCACTCATTCCTTTGAAAACGTTGTTATTGGTTTGAAATGGATTTATAATCTCATTATTGATTTTAAGTTGAATTTTCTTATAATTTTGGTTAAAAGAGAATATAATTGAATGTTTGCCTTGAGATACGTGATGCGAAAGCCATCCATTGACAACAAAAGTTTATTTATAGGCACTTATGCCTTCGGAAGCCTTATTACTCGCTAGAAATGCTTTTATAGTCTCAATATTGATTTTAAGTTAAATTTTCTTACATTTTTCATTAAAACAGATTATAATTGAATGTTTGCCTCAGAAAACATGAAGCGAAAGCCATCCATTGAGAAGAAAAGTTCATTTATTGTCACTCATGCCTTCAAAAGCGTTATTACTGGCTTTAAATGGATTTACAATCTCATTATTGATTTTAAGTGGAATTTTCTTATAATTTTGGTTAAAAGAGAATATAATTGAATGTTTGCCTTGAGAAACGTGACGTGAAAGCCATCCTTGAGAATATAATTGAATGTTTGACAAGAAAGTTTATTTATAGTCACTCATGCCTTCGGAAGCCTTATTACTCGCTTTAAATACTTTTATAGTCTCATTATTGATTTTAAGTTGAATATTCTTACATTTTTGGTTAACAAAGATTATAATTGAAAGTTTGCCTCGGGAAACGTGAAGCGAAAGCCACCTATTGACAAGAAAAGTTCATTTGTAGTCACTCAATCCTTTGAAAACGTTATTATTGGTTTTAAATGGATTTATAATCTCATTATTGATTTTAAGTTGAATTTTCTTATAATTTTGGTTAAAATCGAGTATAATTGAATGTTTGCCTCGAGAAACGTGAGGCATAAAGTCATCCATTGACAACAAAAGTTTATTTATAGTCACTCATGCCTTCGGAAGCCTTATTACTCGCTTTAAATGCTTTTATAGTCTCAATATTGATTTTAAGTTGAATTTTCTTACATTTTTCATTAAAACATATTATAATTGAATATTTGCCTTAGAAAACGTGAAGCGAAATCCTTCCATTGAGAAGAAAAGTTCATTTATTGTGACTCGTGCCTTCGAAAGCATTACTACTGGCGTTAAATGGATTTATAATCTCATTATTGATTTTAAGTTGAATTTTCTTATAATTTTGGTGAAAACAGAATATAATTGAATGTTTGCCTCGAGAAACGTGACGCGAAAGCCATCCATTGACAAGAAAATTTTATTTATAGTCACTCATGCCTTCGAAAGCCTTATTACTCGCTTTAAATACTTTTATAGTCTCATTATTGATTTTAAGTTGAATATTCTTACATTTTTGGTTAGCAAAGATTATAATTAAATGTTTGCCTTGAGAAACGTGAAGCGAAATCCATCTATTGACAAGAGAAGTTCATTTATAGTCACTCATTCCTTTGAAAACGTTATTATTGGTTTTAAATGGATTTATAATCTCATTATTGGTTTTAAGTTGAGTTTTATTATAATTTTGGTTAAAAGAGAATATAATTGAATGTTTGCCTTGAGAAACGTGATGCGAAAGCCATCCATTGACAACAAAAGTTTATTTATAGTCACTCATGCCTTCGGAAGCCTTATTACTCGCTTGAAATGCTTTTATACTCTCAATATTGATTTTAAGTTGAATTTTCTTACATTTTTTATTAAAACAGATTATAATTGAATGTTTGCCTTAGAAAACATGAAGCGAAAGCCATCCATTGAGAAGAAAAGTTCATTTATTGTCACTCATGCCTTCAAAAACGTTATTACTGGCTTTAAATGGATTACAATCTCATTATTGATTTTAAGTTGAATTTTCTTATAATTTTGGTTAAAACAGAATATAATTGAATGTTTGCCTCGAGAAACGTGACACCAAAGTCATCCATTGACAAGAAAGTTTATTTATAGTCACTCATGCCTTCGGAAGCCTTATTACTCGCTTTAAATACTTTTATAGTCTCATTATTGATTTTAAGTTGAATATTCTTACATTTTTGGTTAACAAAGATTATAATTGAAAGTTTGCCTCGGGAAACGTGAAGCGAAAGCCACCTATTGACAAGAAAAGTTGATTTGTAGTCACTCATTCCTTTGAAAACGTTATTATTGGTTTTAAATGGATTTATAATCTCATTATTGATTTTAAGTTGAATTTTCTTATAATTTTGGTTAAAACCGAATATAATTGAATGTTTGCCTCGAGAAACGTGACGCATAGAGTCATCCATTGACAGCAAAAGTTTATTTATAGTCACTCATGCCTTCGGAAGCCTTATTACTCGCTTTAAATGCTTTTATAGTCTCAATATTGATTTTAAGTTGAATTTTCTTTCATTTGTCATTAAAACAGATTATAATTGAATGTTTGCCTCAGAAAACGTGAAGCGAAATCCTTCCATTGAGAACAAAAGTTCATTTATTGTGACTCGTGCCTTCGAAAGCATTACTACTGGCTTTAAATGGATTTATAATCTCATTATTGATTTTAAGTTGAATTTTCTTATAATTTTGGTGAAAACAGAATATAATTGAATGTTTGCCTCGAGAAACGTGACGCGAAAGCCATCCATTGACAAGAAAAGTTTATTTATAGTCACTCATGCCTTCGAAAGCCTTATTACTCGCTTTAAATACTTTTATAGTCTCATTATTGATTTTAAGTTGAATATTCTTACATTTTTGGTTAGCAAAGATTATAATTAAATGTTTGCCTTGAGAAACGTGAAGCGAAATCCATCTATTGACAAGAGAAGTTCATTTATAGTCACTCATTCCTTTGAAAACGTTATTATTGGTTTTAAATGGATTTATAATCTCATTATTGGTTTTAAGTTGAGTTTTATTATAATTTTGGTTAAAAGAGAATATAATTGAATGTTTGCCTTGAGAAACGTGATGCGAAAGCCATCCATTGACAACAAAAGTTTATTTATAGTCACTCATGCCTTCGGAAGCCTTATTACTCGCTTGAAATGCTTTTATACTCTCAATATTGATTTTAAGTTGAATTTTCTTACATTTTTTATTAAAACAGATTATAATTGAATGTTTGCCTTAGAAAACATGAAGCGAAAGCCATCCATTGAGAAGAAAAGTTCATTTATTGTCACTCATGCCTTCAAAAGCGTTATTACTGGCTTTAAATGGATTACAATCTCATTATTGATTTTAAGTTGAATTTTCTTATAATTTTGGTTAAAACAGAATATAATTGAATGTTTGCCTCGAGAAACGTGACACCAAAGTCATCCATTGACAAGAAAGTTTATTTATAGTCACTCATGCCTTCGGAAGCCTTATTACTCGCTTTAAATACTTTTATAGTCTCATTATTGATTTTAAGTTGAATATTCTTACATTTTTGGTTAACAAAGATTATAATTGAAAGTTTGCCTCGGGAAACGTGAAGCGAAAGCCACCTATTGACAAGAAAAGTTGATTTGTAGTCACTCATTCCTTTGAAAACGTTATTATTGGTTTTAAATGGATTTATAATCTCATTATTGATTTTAAGTTGAATTTTCTTATAATTTTGGTTAAAACCGAATATAATTGAATGTTTGCCTCGAGAAACGTGACGCATAAAGTCATCCATTGACAGCAAAAGTTTATTTATAGTCACTCATGCCTTCGGAAGCCTTATTACTCGCTTTAAATGCTTTTATAGTCTCAATATTGATTTTAAGTTGAATTTTCTTTCATTTGTCATTAAAACAGATTATAATTGAATGTTTGCCTCAGAAAACGTGAAGCGAAATCCTTCCATTGAGAAGAAAAGTTCATTTATTGTGACTCGTGCCTTCGAAAGCATTACTACTGGCTTTAAATGGATTTATAATCTCATTATTGATTTTAAGTTGAATTTTCTTATAATTTTGGTGAAAACAGAATATAATTGAATGTTTGCCTCGAGAAACGTGACGCGAAAGCCATCCATTGACAAGAAAAGTTTATTTATAGTCACTCATGCCTTCGAAAGCCTTATTACTCGCTTTAAATACTTTTATAGTCTCATTATTGATTTTAAGTTGAATATTCTTACATTTTTGGTTAGCAAAGATTATAATTAAATGTTTGCCTTGAGAAACGTGAAGCGAAATCCATCTATTGAAAAGAGAAGTTCATTTATAGTCACTCATTCTTCTGAAAACGTTATTATTGGTTTTAAATGGATTTATAATCTCATTATTGGTTTTAAGTTGAGTTTTATTATAATTTTGGTTAAAAGAGAATATAATTGAATGTTTGCCTTGAGAAACGTGATGCGAAAGCCATCCATTGACAACAAAAGTTTATTTATAGTCACTCATGCCTTCGGAAGCCTTATTACTCGCTTGAAATGCTTTTATACTCTCAATATTGATTTTAAGTTGAATTTTCTTACATTTTTTATTAAAACAGATTATAATTGAATGTTTGCCTTAGAAAACATGAAGCGAAAGCCATCCATTGAGAAGAAAAGTTCATTTATTGTCACTCATGCCTTCAAAAGCGTTATTACTGGCTTTAAATGGATTACAATCTCATTATTGATTTTAAGTTGAATTTTCTTATAATTTTGGTTAAAACAGAATATAATTGAATGTTTGCCTCGAGAAACGTGACACCAAAGTCATCCATTGACAAGAAAGTTTATTTATAGTCACTCATGCCTTCGGAAGCCTTATTACTCGCTTTAAATACTTTTATAGTCTCATTATTGATTTTAAGTTGAATATTCTTACATTTTTGGTTAACAAAGATTATAATTGAAAGTTTGCCTCGGGAAACGTGAAGCGAAAGCCACCTATTGACAAGAAAAGTTGATTTGTAGTCACTCATTCCTTTGAAAACGTTATTATTGGTTTTAAATGGATTTATAATCTCATTATTGATTTTAAGTTGAATTTTCTTATAATTTTGGTTAAAACCGAATATAATTGAATGTTTGCCTCGAGAAACGTGACGCATAAAGTCATCCATTGACAGCAAAAGTTTATTTATAGTCACTCATGCCTTCGGAAGCCTTATTACTCGCTTTAAATGCTTTTATAGTCTCAATATTGATTTTAAGTTGAATTTTCTTTCATTTGTCATTAAAACAGATTATAATTGAATGTTTGCCTCAGAAAACGTGAAGCGAAATCCTTCCATTGAGAACAAAAGTTCATTTATTGTGACTCGTGCCTTTGAAAGCATTACTACTGGCTTTAAACGGATTTATAATCTCATTATTGATTTTAAGTTGAATTTTCTTATAATTTTGGTGAAAACAGAATATAATTGAATGTTTGCCTCGAGAAACGTGACGCGAAAGCCATCCATTGACAAGAAAAGTTTATTTATAGTCACTCATGCCTTCGAAAGCCTTATTACTCGCTTTAAATACTTTTATAGTCTCATTATTGATTTTAAGTTGAATATTCTTACATTTTTGGTTAGCAAAGATTATAATTAAATGTTTGCCTTGAGAAACGTGAAGCGAAATCCATCTATTGACAAGAGAAGTTCATTTATAGTCACTCATTCCTTTGAAAACGTTATTATTGGTTTTAAATGGATTTATAATCTCATTATTGGTTTTAAGTTGAGTTTTATTATAATTTTGGTTAAAAGAGAATATAATTGAATGTTTGCCTTGAGAAACGTGATGCGAAAGCCATCCATTGACAACAAAAGTTTATTTATAGTCACTCATGCCTTCGGAAGCCTTATTACTCGCTTGAAATGCTTTTATACTCTCAATATTGATTTTAAGTTGAATTTTCTTACATTTTTTATTAAAACAGATTATAATTGAATGCTTGCCTTAGAAAACATGAAGCGAAAGCCATCCATTGAGAAGAAAAGTTCATTTATTGTCACTCATGCCTTCAAAAGCGTTATTACTGGCTTTAAATGGATTACAATCTCATTATTGATTTTAAGTTGAATTTTCTTATAATTTTGGTTAAAACAGAATATAATTGAATGTTTGCCTCGAGAAACGTGACACCAAAGTCATCCATTGACAAGAAAGTTTATTTATAGTCACTCATGCCTTCGGAAGCCTTATTACTCGCTTTAAATACTTTTATAGTCTCATTATTGATTTTAAGTTGAATATTCTTACATTTTTGGTTAACAAAGATTATAATTGAAAGTTTGCCTCGGGAAACGTGAAGCGAAAGCCACCTATTGACAAGAAAAGTTGATTTGTAGTCACTCATTCCTTTGAAAACGTTATTATTGGTTTTAAATGGATTTATAATCTCATTATTGATTTTAAGTTGAATTTTCTTATAATTTTGGTTAAAACCGAATATAATTGAATGTTTGCCTCGAGAAACGTGACGCATAAAGTCATCCATTGACAGCAAAAGTTTATTTATAGTCACTCATGCCTTCGGAAGCCTTATTACTCGCTTTAAATGCTTTTATAGTCTCAATATTGATTTTAAGTTGAATTTTCTTTCATTTGTCATTAAAACAGATTATAATTGAATGTTTGCCTCAGAAAACGTGAAGCGAAATCCTTCCATTGAGAACAAAAGTTCATTTATTGTGACTCGTGCCTTTGAAAGCATTACTACTGGCTTTAAACGGATTTATAATCTCATTATTGATTTTAAGTTGAATTTTCTTATAATTTTGGTGAAAACAGAATATAATTGAATGTTTGCCTCGAGAAACGTGACGCGAAAGCCATCCATTGACAAGAAAAGTTTATTTATAGTCACTCATGCCTTCGAAAGCCTTATTACTCGCTTTAAATACTTTTATAGTCTCATTATTGATTTTAAGTTGAATATTCTTACATTTTTGGTTAGCAAAGATTATAATTAAATGTTTGCCTTGAGAAACGTGAAGCGAAATCCATCTATTGACAAGAGAAGTTCATTTATAGTCACTCATTCCTTTGAAAACGTTATTATTGGTTTTAAATGGATTTATAATCTCATTATTGGTTTTAAGTTGAGTTTTATTATAATTTTGGTTAAAAGAGAATATAATTGAATGTTTGCCTTGAGAAACGTGATGCGAAAGCCATCCATTGACAACAAAAGTTTATTTATAGTCACTCATGCCTTCGGAAGCCTTATTACTCGCTTGAAATGCTTTTATACTCTCAATATTGATTTTAAGTTGAATTTTCTTACATTTTTTATTAAAACAGATTATAATTGAATGCTTGCCTTAGAAAACATGAAGCGAAAGCCATCCATTGAGAAGAAAAGTTCATTTATTGTCACTCATGCCTTCAAAAGCGTTATTACTGGCTTTAAATGGATTACAATCTCATTATTGATTTTAAGTTGAATTTTCTTATAATTTTGGTTAAAACAGAATATAATTGAATGTTTGCCTCGAGAAACGTGACACCAAAGTCATCCATTGACAAGAAAGTTTATTTATAGTCACTCATGCCTTCGGAAGCCTTATTACTCGCTTTAAATACTTTTATAGTCTCATTATTGATTTTAAGTTGAATATTCTTACATTTTTGGTTAACAAAGATTATAATTGAAAGTTTGCCTCGGGAAACGTGAAGCGAAAGCCACCTATTGACAAGAAAAGTTGATTTGTAGTCACTCATTCCTTTGAAAACGTTATTATTGGTTTTAAATGGATTTATAATCTCATTATTGATTTTAAGTTGAATTTTCTTATAATTTTGGTTAAAACCGAATATAATTGAATGTTTGCCTCGAGAAACGTGACGCATAAAGTCATCCATTGACAGCAAAAGTTTATTTATAGTCACTCATGCCTTCGGAAGCCTTATTACTCGCTTTAAATGCTTTTATAGTCTCAATATTGATTTTAAGTTGAATTTTCTTTCATTTGTCATTAAAACAGATTATAATTGAATGTTTGCCTCAGAAAACGTGAAGCGAAATCCTTCCATTGAGAACAAAAGTTCATTTATTGTGACTCGTGCCTTCGAAAGCATTACTACTGGCTTTAAATGGATTTATAATCTCATTATTGATTTTAAGTTGAATTTTCTTATAATTTTGGTGAAAACATAATATAATTGAATGTTTGCCTCGAGAAACGTGATGCGAAAGCCATCCATTGGCAAGAAAAGTTTATTTATAGTCACTCATGCCTTCGAAAGCCTTATTACTCGCTTTAAATACTTTTATAGTCTCATTATTGATTTTAAGTTGAATATTCTTACATTTTTGGTTAGCAAAGATTGTAATTGAATGTTTACCTCGGGAAACCTGAAGCCAAATCCATCTATTGACAAGAAAAGTTCATTTATAGTCACTCATTCCTTTGAAAACGTTGTTATTGGTTTGAAATGGATTTATAATCTCATTATTGATTTTAAGTTGAGTTTTATTATAATTTTGGTTAAAAGAGAATATAATTGAATGTTTGCCTTGAGATACGTGATGCGAAAGCCATCCATTGACAACAAAAGTTTATTTATAGGCACTTATGCCTTCGGAAGCCTTATTACTCGCTCGAAATGCTTTTATAGTCTCAATATTGATTTTAAGTTAAATTTTCTTACATTTTTCATTAAAACAGATTATAATTGAATGTTTGCCTCAGAAAACATGAAGCGAAAGCCATCCATTGAGAAGAAAAGTTCATTTATTGTCACTCATGCCTTCAAAAGCGTTATTACTGGCTTTAAATGGATTTACAATCTCATTATTGATTTTAAGTGGAATTTTCTTATAATTTTGGTTAAAAGAGAATATAATTGAATGTTTGCCTTGAGAAACGTGACGTGAAAGCCATCCTTTAGAATATAATTGAATGTTTAACAAGAAAGTTTATTTATAGTCACTCATGCCTTCGGAAGCCTTATTACTCGCTTTAAATACTTTTATAGTCTCATTATTGATTTTAAGTTGAATATTCTTACATTTTTGGTTAACAAAGATTATAATTGAAAGTTTGCCTCGGGAAACGTGAAGCGAAAGCCACCTATTGAGAAGAAAAGTTCATTTGTAGTCACTCAATCCTTTGAAAACGTTATTATTGGTTTTAAATGGATTTATAATCTCATTATTGATTTTAAGTTGAATTTTCTTATAATTTTGGTTAAAATCGAGTATAATTGAATGTTTGCCTCGAGAAACGTGATGGATAAAGTCATCCATTGACAACAAAAGTTTATTTATAGTCACTCATGCCTTCGGAAGCCTTATTACTCGCTTTAAATACTTTTATAGTCTCAATATTGATTTTAAGTTGAATTTTCTTACATTTTTCATTAAAACATATTATAATTGAATATTTGCCTTAGAAAACGTGAAGCGAAATCCTTCCATTGAGAAGAAAAGTTCATTTATTGTGACTCGTGCCTTCGAAAGCATTACTACTGGCTTTAAATGGATTTATAATCTCATTATTGATTTTAAGTTGAATTTTCTTATAATTTTGGTGAAAACATAATATAATTGAATGTTTGCCTCGAGAAACGTGACGCGAAAGCCATCCATTGACAAGAAAAGTTTATTTATAGTCACTCATGCCTTCGAAAGCCTTATTACTCGCTTTAAATACTTTTATAGTCTCATTATTGATTTTAAGTTGAATATTCTTACATTTTTGGTTAGCAAAGATTATAATTAAATGTTTGCCTTGAGAAACGTGAAGCGAAATCCATCTATTGACAAGAGAAGTTCATTTATAGTCACTCATTCCTTTGAAAACGTTATTATTGGTTTTAAATGGATTTATAATCTCATTATTGGTTTTAAGTTGAGTTTTATTATAATTTTGGTTAAAAGAGAATATAATTGAATGTTTGCCTTGAGAAACGTGATGCGAAAGCCATCCATTGACAACAAAAGTTTATTTATAGTCACTCATGCCTTCGGAAGCCTTATTACTCGCTTGAAATGCTTTTATACTCTCAATATTGATTTTAAGTTGAATTTTCTTACATTTTTTATTAAAACAGATTATAATTGAATGTTTGCCTTAGAAAACATGAAGCGAAAGCCATCCATTGAGAAGAAAAGTTCATTTATTGTCACTCATGCCTTCAAAAGCGTTATTACTGGCTTTAAATGGATTACAATCTCATTATTGATTTTAAGTTGAATTTTCTTATAATTTTGGTTAAAACAGAATATAATTGAATGTTTGCCTCGAGAAACGTGACACCAAAGTCATCCATTGACAAGAAAGTTTATTTATAGTCACTCATGCCTTCGGAAGCCTTATTACTCGCTTTAAATACTTTTATAGTCTCATTATTGATTTTAAGTTGAATATTCTTACATTTTTGGTTAACAAAGATTATAATTGAAAGTTTGCCTCGGGAAACATGAAGCGAAAGCCACCTATTGACAAGAAAAGTTGATTTGTAGTCACTCATTCCTTTGAAAACGTTATTATTGGTTTTAAATGGATTTATAATCTCATTATTGATTTTAAGTTGAATTTTCTTATAATTTTGGTTAAAACCGAATATAATTGAATGTTTGCCTCGAGAAACGTGACGCATAAAGTCATCCATTGACAGCAAAAGTTTATTTATAGTCACTCATGCCTTCGGAAGCCTTATTACTCGCTTTAAATGCTTTTATAGTCTCAATATTGATTTTAAGTTGAATTTTCTTTCATTTGTCATTAAAACAGATTATAATTGAATGTTTGCCTCAGAAAACGTGAAGCGAAATCCTTCCATTGAGAACAAAAGTTCATTTATTGTGACTCGTGCCTTCGAAAGCATTACTACTGGCTTTAAATGGATTTATAATCTCATTATTGATTTTAAGTTGAATTTTCTTATAATTTTGGTGAAAACAGAATATAATTGAATGTTTGCCTCGAGAAACGTGACGCGAAAGCCATCCATTGACAAGAAAAGTTTATTTATAGTCACTCATGCCTTCGAAAGCCTTATTACTCGCTTTAAATACTTTTATAGTCTCATTATTGATTTTAAGTTGAATATTCTTACATTTTTGGTTAGCAAAGATTATAATTAAATGTTTGCCTTGAGAAACGTGAAGCGAAATCCATCTATTGAAAAGAGAAGTTCATTTATAGTCACTCATTCTTCTGAAAACGTTATTATTGGTTTTAAATGGATTTATAATCTCATTATTGGTTTTAAGTTGAGTTTTATTATAATTTTGGTTAAAAGAGAATATAATTGAATGTTTGCCTTGAGAAACGTGATGCGAAAGCCATCCATTGACAACAAAAGTTTATTTATAGTCACTCATGCCTTCGGAAGCCTTATTACTCGCTTGAAATGCTTTTATACTCTCAATATTGATTTTAAGTTGAATTTTCTTACATTTTTTATTAAAACAGATTATAATTGAATGTTTGCCTTAGAAAACATGAAGCGAAAGCCATCCATTGAGAAGAAAAGTTCATTTATTGTCACTCATGCCTTCAAAAGCGTTATTACTGGCTTTAAATGGATTACAATCTCATTATTGATTTTAAGTTGAATTTTCTTATAATTTTGGTTAAAACAGAATATAATTGAATGTTTGCCTCGAGAAACGTGACACCAAAGTCATCCATTGACAAGAAAGTTTATTTATAGTCACTCATGCCTTCGGAAGCCTTATTACTCGCTTTAAATACTTTTATAGTCTCATTATTGATTTTAAGTTGAATATTCTTACATTTTTGGTTAACAAAGATTATAATTGAAAGTTTGCCTCGGGAAACGTGAAGCGAAAGCCACCTATTGACAAGAAAAGTTGATTTGTAGTCACTCATTCCTTTGAAAACGTTATTATTGGTTTTAAATGGATTTATAATCTCATTATTGATTTTAAGTTGAATTTTCTTATAATTTTGGTTAAAACCGAATATAATTGAATGTTTGCCTCGAGAAACGTGACGCATAAAGTCATCCATTGACAGCAAAAGTTTATTTATAGTCACTCATGCCTTCGGAAGCCTTATTACTCGCTTTAAATGCTTTTATAGTCTCAATATTGATTTTAAGTTGAATTTTCTTTCATTTGTCATTAAAACAGATTATAATTGAATGTTTGCCTCAGAAAACGTGAAGCGAAATCCTTCCATTGAGAAGAAAAGTTCATTTATTGTGACTCGTGCCTTCGAAAGCATTACTACTGGCTTTAAACGGATTTATAATCTCATTATTGATTTTAAGTTGAATTTTCTTATAATTTTGGTGAAAACAGAATATAATTGAATGTTTGCCTCGAGAAACGTGATGCGAAAGCCATCCATTGACAAGAAAAGTTTATTTATAGTCACTCATGCCTTCGAAAGCCTTATTACTCGCTTTAAATACTTTTATAGTCTCATTATTGATTTTAAGTTGAATATTCTTACATTTTTGGTTAGCAAAGATTATAATTAAATGTTTGCCTTGAGAAACGTGAAGCGAAATCCATCTATTGACAAGAGAAGTTCATTTATAGTCACTCATTCCTTTGAAAACGTTATTATTGGTTTTAAATGGATTTATAATCTCATTATTGGTTTTAAGTTGAGTTTTATTATAATTTTGGTTAAAAGAGAATATAATTGAATGTTTGCCTTGAGAAACGTGATGCGAAAGCCATCCATTGACAACAAAAGTTTATTTATAGTCACTCATGCCTTCAGAAGCCTTATTACTCGCTTGAAATGCTTTTATACTCTCAATATTGATTTTAAGTTGAATTTTCTTACATTTTTTATTAAAACAGATTATAATTGAATGCTTGCCTTAGAAAACATGAAGCGAAAGCCATCCATTGAGAAGAAAAGTTCATTTATTGTCACTCATGCCTTCAAAAGCGTTATTACTGGCTTTAAATGGATTACAATCTCATTATTGATTTTAAGTTGAATTTTCTTATAATTTTGGTTAAAACAGAATATAATTGAATGTTTGCCTCGAGAAACGTGACACCAAAGTCATCCATTGACAAGAAAGTTTATTTATAGTCACTCATGCCTTCGGAAGCCTTATTACTCGCTTTAAATACTTTTATAGTCTCATTATTGATTTTAAGTTGAATATTCTTACATTTTTGGTTAACAAAGATTATAATTGAAAGTTTGCCTCGGGAAACGTGAAGCGAAAGCCACCTATTGACAAGAAAAGTTGATTTGTAGTCACTCATTCCTTTGAAAACGTTATTATTGGTTTTAAATGGATTTATAATCTCATTATTGATTTTAAGTTGAATTTTCTTATAATTTTGGTTAAAACCGAATATAATTGAATGTTTGCCTCGAGAAACGTGACGCATAAAGTCATCCATTGACAGCAAAAGTTTATTTATAGTCACTCATGCCTTCGGAAGCCTTATTACTCGCTTTAAATGCTTTTATAGTCTCAATATTGATTTTAAGTTGAATTTTCTTTCATTTGTCATTAAAACAGATTATAATTGAATGTTTGCCTCAGAAAATGTGAAGCGAAATCCTTCCATTGAGAACAAAAGTTCATTTATTGTGACTCGTGCCTTCGAAAGCATTACTACTGGCTTTAAATGGATTTATAATCTCATTATTGATTTTAAGTTGAATTTTCTTATAATTTTGGTGAAAACATAATATAATTGAATGTTTGCCTCGAGAAACGTGATGCGAAAGCCATCCATTGGCAAGAAAAGTTTATTTATAGTCACTCATGCCTTCGAAAGCCTTATTACTCGCTTTAAATACTTTTATAGTCTCATTATTGATTTTAAGTTGAATATTCTTACATTTTTGGTTAGCAAAGATTGTAATTGAATGTTTACCTCGGGAAACCTGAAGCCAAATCCATCTATTGACAAGAAAAGTTCATTTATAGTCACTCATTCCTTTGAAAACGTTGTTATTGGTTTGAAATGGATTTATAATCTCATTATTGATTTTAAGTTGAGTTTTATTATAATTTTGGTTAAAAGAGAATATAATTGAATGTTTGCCTTGAGATACGTGATGCGAAAGCCATCCATTGACAACAAAAGTTTATTTATAGGCACTTATGCCTTCGGAAGCCTTATTACTCGCTCGAAATGCTTTTATAGTCTCAATATTGATTTTAAGTTAAATTTTCTTACATTTTACATTAAAACAGATTATAATTGAATGTTTGCCTCAAAAAACATGAAGCGAAAGCCATCCATTGAGAAGAAAAGTTCATTTATTGTCACTCATGCCTTCAAAAGCGTTATTACTGGCTTTAAATGGATTTACAATCTCATTATTGATTTTAAGTGGAATTTTCTTATAATTTTGGTTAAAAGAGAATATAATTGAATGTTTGCCTTGAGAAACGTGACGTGAAAGCCATCCTTGAGAATATAATTGAATGTTTGACAAGAAAGTTTATTTATAGTCACTCATGCCTTCGGAAGCCTTATTACTCGCTTTAAATACTTTTATAGTCTCATTATTGATTTTAAGTTGAATATTCTTACATTTTTGGTTAACAAAGATTATAATTGAAAGTTTGCCTCGGGAAACGTGAAGCGAAAGCCACCTATTGAGAAGAAAAGTTCATTTGTAGTCACTCAATCCTTTGAAAACGTTATTATTGGTTTTAAATGGATTTATAATCTCATTATTGATTTTAAGTTGAATTTTCTTATAATTTTGGTTAAAATCGAGTATAATTGAATGTTTGCCTCGAGAAACGTGATGTATAAAGTCATCCATTGACAACAAAAGTTTATTTATAGTCACTCATGCCTTCGGAAGCCTTATTACTCGCTTTAAATACTTTTATAGTCTCAATATTGATTTTAAGTTGAATTTTCTTACATTTTTCATTAAAACATATTATAATTGAATATTTGCCTTAGAAAACGTGAAGCGAAATCCTTCCATTGAGAAGAAAAGTTCATTTATTGTGACTCGTGCCTTCGAAAGCATTACTACTGGCTTTAAATGGATTTATAATCTCATTATTGATTTTAAGTTGAATTTTCTTATAATTTTGGTGAAAACAGAATATAATTGAATGTTTGCCTCGAGAAACGTGACGCGAAAGCCATACATTGACAAGAAAAGTTTATTTATAGTCACTCATGCCTTCGAAAGCCTTGTTACTCGCTTTAAATACTTTTATAGTCTCATTATTGATTTTAAGTTGAATATTCTTACATTTTTGGTTAGCAAAGATTATAATTAAATGTTTGCCTTGAGAAACGTGAAGCGAAATCCATCTATTGACAAGAGAAGTTCATTTATAGTCACTCATTCCTTTGAAAACGTTATTATTGGTTTTAAATGGATTTATAATCTCATTATTGGTTTTAAGTTGAGTTTTATTATAATTTTGGTTAAAAGAGAATATAATTGAATGTTTGCCTTGAGAAACGTGATGCGAAAGCCATCCATTGACAACAAAAGTTTATTTATAGTCACTCATGCCTTCGGAAGCCTTATTACTCGCTTGAAATGCTTTTATACTCTCAATATTGATTTTAAGTTGAATTTTCTTACATTTTTTATTAAAACAGATTATAATTGAATGCTTGCCTTAGAAAACATGAAGCGAAAGCCATCCATTGAGAAGAAAAGTTCATTTATTGTCACTCATGCCTTCAAAAGCGTTATTACTGGCTTTAAATGGATTACAATCTCATTATTGATTTTAAGTTGAATTTTCTTATAATTTTGGTTAAAACAGAATATAATTGAATGTTTGCCTCGAGAAACGTGACACCAAAGTCATCCATTGACAAGAAAGTTTATTTATAGTCACTCATGCCTTCGGAAGCCTTATTACTCGCTTTAAATACTTTTATAGTCTCATTATTGATTTTAAGTTGAATATTCTTACATTTTTGGTTAACAAAGATTATAATTGAAAGTTTGCCTCGGGAAACGTGAAGCGAAAGCCACCTATTGACAAGAAAAGTTGATTTGTAGTCACTCATTCCTTTGAAAACGTTATTATTGGTTTTAAATGGATTTATAATCTCATTATTGATTTTAAGTTGAATTTTCTTATAATTTTGGTTAAAACCGAATATAATTGAATGTTTGCCTCGAGAAACGTGACGCATAAAGTCATCCATTGACAGCAAAAGTTTATTTATAGTCACTCATGCCTTCGGAAGCCTTATTACTCGCTTTAAATGCTTTTATAGTCTCAATATTGATTTTAAGTTGAATTTTCTTTCATTTGTCATTAAAACAGATTATAATTGAATGTTTGCCTCAGAAAACGTGAAGCGAAATCCTTCCATTGAGAACAAAAGTTCATTTATTGTGACTCGTGCCTTCGAAAGCATTACTACTGGCTTTAAATGGATTTATAATCTCATTATTGATTTTAAGTTGAATTTTCTTATAATTTTGGTGAAAACATAATATAATTGAATGTTTGACTCGAGAAACGTGACGCGAAAGCCATCCATTGGCAAGAAAAGTTTATTTATAGTCACTCATGCCTTCGAAAGCCTTATTACTCGCTTTAAATACTTTTATAGTCTCATTATTGATTTTAAGTTGAATATTCTTACATTTTTGGTTAGCAAAGATTGTAATTGAATGTTTACCTCGGGAAACCTGAAGCCAAATCCATCTATTGACAAGAAAAGTTCATTTATAGTCACTCATTCCTTTGAAAACGTTGTTATTGGTTTGAAATGGATTTATAATCTCATTATTGATTTTAAGTTGAGTTTTATTATAATTTTGGTTAAAAGAGAATATAATTGAATGTTTGCCTTGAGATACGTGATGCGAAAGCCATCCATTGACAACAAAAGTTTATTTATAGGCACTTATGCCTTCGGAAGCCTTATTACTCGCTCGAAATGCTTTTATAGTCTCAATATTGATTTTAAGTTAAATTTTCTTACATTTTTCATTAAAACAGATTATAATTGAATGTTTGCCTCAGAAAACATGAAGCGAAAGCCATCCATTGAGAAGAAAAGTTCATTTATTGTCACTCATGCCTTCAAAAGCGTTATTACTGGCTTTAAATGGATTTACAATCTCATTATTGATTTTAAGTGGAATTTTCTTATAATTTTGGTTAAAAGAGAATATAATTGAATGTTTGCCTTGAGAAACGTGACGTGAAAGCCATCCTTTAGAATATAATTGAATGTTTAACAAGAAAGTTTATTTATAGTCACTCATGCCTTCGGAAGCCTTATTACTCGCTTTAAATACTTTTATAGTCTCATTATTGATTTTAAGTTGAATATTCTTACATTTTTGGTTAACAAAGATTATAATTGAAAGTTTGCCTCGGGAAACGTGAAGCGAAAGCCACCTATTGAGAAGAAAAGTTCATTTGTAGTCACTCAATCCTTTGAAAACGTTATTATTGGTTTTAAATGGATTTATAATCTCATTATTGATTTTAAGTTGAATTTTCTTATAATTTTGGTTAAAATCGAGTATAATTGAATGTTTGCCTCGAGAAACGTGATGGATAAAGTCATCCATTGACAACAAAAGTTTATTTATAGTCACTCATGCCTTCGGAAGCCTTATTACTCGCTTTAAATACTTTTATAGTCTCAATATTGATTTTAAGTTGAATTTTCTTACATTTTTCATTAAAACATATTATAATTGAATATTTGCCTTAGAAAACGTGAAGCGAAATCCTTCCATTGAGAAGAAAAGTTCATTTATTGTGACTCGTGCCTTCGAAAGCATTACTACTGGCTTTAAATGGATTTATAATCTCATTATTGATTTTAAGTTGAATTTTCTTATAATTTTGGTGAAAACATAATATAATTGAATGTTTGCCTCGAGAAACGTGACGCGAAAGCCATCCATTGACAAGAAAAGTTTATTTATAGTCACTCATGCCTTCGAAAGCCTTATTACTCGCTTTAAATACTTTTATAGTCTCATTATTGATTTTAAGTTGAATATTCTTACATTTTTGGTTAGCAAAGATTATAATTAAATGTTTGCCTTGAGAAACGTGAAGCGAAATCCATCTATTGACAAGAGAAGTTCATTTATAGTCACTCATTCCTTTGAAAACGTTATTATTGGTTTTAAATGGATTTATAATCTCATTATTGGTTTTAAGTTGAGTTTTATTATAATTTTGGTTAAAAGAGAATATAATTGAATGTTTGCCTTGAGAAACGTGATGCGAAAGCCATCCATTGACAACAAAAGTTTATTTATAGTCACTCATGCCTTCGGAAGCCTTATTACTCGCTTGAAATGCTTTTATACTCTCAATATTGATTTTAAGTTGAATTTTCTTACATTTTTTATTAAAACAGATTATAATTGAATGTTTGCCTTAGAAAACATGAAGCGAAAGCCATCCATTGAGAAGAAAAGTTCATTTATTGTCACTCATGCCTTCAAAAGCGTTATTACTGGCTTTAAATGGATTACAATCTCATTATTGATTTTAAGTTGAATTTTCTTATAATTTTGGTTAAAACAGAATATAATTGAATGTTTGCCTCGAGAAACGTGACACCAAAGTCATCCATTGACAAGAAAGTTTATTTATAGTCACTCATGCCTTCGGAAGCCTTATTACTCGCTTTAAATACTTTTATAGTCTCATTATTGATTTTAAGTTGAATATTCTTACATTTTTGGTTAACAAAGATTATAATTGAAAGTTTGCCTCGGGAAACATGAAGCGAAAGCCACCTATTGACAAGAAAAGTTGATTTGTAGTCACTCATTCCTTTGAAAACGTTATTATTGGTTTTAAATGGATTTATAATCTCATTATTGATTTTAAGTTGAATTTTCTTATAATTTTGGTTAAAACCGAATATAATTGAATGTTTGCCTCGAGAAACGTGACGCATAAAGTCATCCATTGACAGCAAAAGTTTATTTATAGTCACTCATGCCTTCGGAAGCCTTATTACTCGCTTTAAATGCTTTTATAGTCTCAATATTGATTTTAAGTTGAATTTTCTTTCATTTGTCATTAAAACAGATTATAATTGAATGTTTGCCTCAGAAAACGTGAAGCGAAATCCTTCCATTGAGAACAAAAGTTCATTTATTGTGACTCGTGCCTTCGAAAGCATTACTACTGGCTTTAAATGGATTTATAATCTCATTATTGATTTTAAGTTGAATTTTCTTATAATTTTGGTGAAAACAGAATATAATTGAATGTTTGCCTCGAGAAACGTGACGCGAAAGCCATCCATTGACAAGAAAAGTTTATTTATAGTCACTCATGCCTTCGAAAGCCTTATTACTCGCTTTAAATACTTTTATAGTCTCATTATTGATTTTAAGTTGAATATTCTTACATTTTTGGTTAGCAAAGATTATAATTAAATGTTTGCCTTGAGAAACGTGAAGCGAAATCCATCTATTGAAAAGAGAAGTTCATTTATAGTCACTCATTCTTCTGAAAACGTTATTATTGGTTTTAAATGGATTTATAATCTCATTATTGGTTTTAAGTTGAGTTTTATTATAATTTTGGTTAAAAGAGAATATAATTGAATGTTTGCCTTGAGAAACGTGATGCGAAAGCCATCCATTGACAACAAAAGTTTATTTATAGTCACTCATGCCTTCGGAAGCCTTATTACTCGCTTGAAATGCTTTTATACTCTCAATATTGATTTTAAGTTGAATTTTCTTACATTTTTTATTAAAACAGATTATAATTGAATGTTTGCCTTAGAAAACATGAAGCGAAAGCCATCCATTGAGAAGAAAAGTTCATTTATTGTCACTCATGCCTTCAAAAGCGTTATTACTGGCTTTAAATGGATTACAATCTCATTATTGATTTTAAGTTGAATTTTCTTATAATTTTGGTTAAAACAGAATATAATTGAATGTTTGCCTCGAGAAACGTGACACCAAAGTCATCCATTGACAAGAAAGTTTATTTATAGTCACTCATGCCTTCGGAAGCCTTATTACTCGCTTTAAATACTTTTATAGTCTCATTATTGATTTTAAGTTGAATATTCTTACATTTTTGGTTAACAAAGATTATAATTGAAAGTTTGCCTCGGGAAACGTGAAGCGAAAGCCACCTATTGACAAGAAAAGTTGATTTGTAGTCACTCATTCCTTTGAAAACGTTATTATTGGTTTTAAATGGATTTATAATCTCATTATTGATTTTAAGTTGAATTTTCTTATAATTTTGGTTAAAACCGAATATAATTGAATGTTTGCCTCGAGAAACGTGACGCATAAAGTCATCCATTGACAGCAAAAGTTTATTTATAGTCACTCATGCCTTCGGAAGCCTTATTACTCGCTTTAAATGCTTTTATAGTCTCAATATTGATTTTAAGTTGAATTTTCTTTCATTTGTCATTAAAACAGATTATAATTGAATGTTTGCCTCAGAAAACGTGAAGCGAAATCCTTCCATTGAGAAGAAAAGTTCATTTATTGTGACTCGTGCCTTCGAAAGCATTACTACTGGCTTTAAACGGATTTATAATCTCATTATTGATTTTAAGTTGAATTTTCTTATAATTTTGGTGAAAACAGAATATAATTGAATGTTTGCCTCGAGAAACGTGATGCGAAAGCCATCCATTGACAAGAAAAGTTTATTTATAGTCACTCATGCCTTCGAAAGCCTTATTACTCGCTTTAAATACTTTTATAGTCTCATTATTGATTTTAAGTTGAATATTCTTACATTTTTGGTTAGCAAAGATTATAATTAAATGTTTGCCTTGAGAAACGTGAAGCGAAATCCATCTATTGACAAGAGAAGTTCATTTATAGTCACTCATTCCTTTGAAAACGTTATTATTGGTTTTAAATGGATTTATAATCTCATTATTGGTTTTAAGTTGAGTTTTATTATAATTTTGGTTAAAAGAGAATATAATTGAATGTTTGCCTTGAGAAACGTGATGCGAAAGCCATCCATTGACAACAAAAGTTTATTTATAGTCACTCATGCCTTCAGAAGCCTTATTACTCGCTTGAAATGCTTTTATACTCTCAATATTGATTTTAAGTTGAATTTTCTTACATTTTTTATTAAAACAGATTATAATTGAATGCTTGCCTTAGAAAACATGAAGCGAAAGCCATCCATTGAGAAGAAAAGTTCATTTATTGTCACTCATGCCTTCAAAAGCGTTATTACTGGCTTTAAATGGATTACAATCTCATTATTGATTTTAAGTTGAATTTTCTTATAATTTTGGTTAAAACAGAATATAATTGAATGTTTGCCTCGAGAAACGTGACACCAAAGTCATCCATTGACAAGAAAGTTTATTTATAGTCACTCATGCCTTCGGAAGCCTTATTACTCGCTTTAAATACTTTTATAGTCTCATTATTGATTTTAAGTTGAATATTCTTACATTTTTGGTTAACAAAGATTATAATTGAAAGTTTGCCTCGGGAAACGTGAAGCGAAAGCCACCTATTGACAAGAAAAGTTGATTTGTAGTCACTCATTCCTTTGAAAACGTTATTATTGGTTTTAAATGGATTTATAATCTCATTATTGATTTTAAGTTGAATTTTCTTATAATTTTGGTTAAAACCGAATATAATTGAATGTTTGCCTCGAGAAACGTGACGCATAAAGTCATCCATTGACAGCAAAAGTTTATTTATAGTCACTCATGCCTTCGGAAGCCTTATTACTCGCTTTAAATGCTTTTATAGTCTCAATATTGATTTTAAGTTGAATTTTCTTTCATTTGTCATTAAAACAGATTATAATTGAATGTTTGCCTCAGAAAACGTGAAGCGAAATCCTTCCATTGAGAACAAAAGTTCATTTATTGTGACTCGTGCCTTCGAAAGCATTACTACTGGCTTTAAATGGATTTATAATCTCATTATTGATTTTAAGTTGAATTTTCTTATAATTTTGGTGAAAACATAATATAATTGAATGTTTGCCTCGAGAAACGTGATGCGAAAGCCATCCATTGGCAAGAAAAGTTTATTTATAGTCACTCATGCCTTCGAAAGCCTTATTACTCGCTTTAAATACTTTTATAGTCTCATTATTGATTTTAAGTTGAATATTCTTACATTTTTGGTTAGCAAAGATTGTAATTGAATGTTTACCTCGGGAAACCTGAAGCCAAATCCATCTATTGACAAGAAAAGTTCATTTATAGTCACTCATTCCTTTGAAAACGTTGTTATTGGTTTGAAATGGATTTATAATCTCATTATTGATTTTAAGTTGAGTTTTATTATAATTTTGGTTAAAAGAGAATATAATTGAATGTTTGCCTTGAGATACGTGATGCGAAAGCCATCCATTGACAACAAAAGTTTATTTATAGGCACTTATGCCTTCGGAAGCCTTATTACTCGCTCGAAATGCTTTTATAGTCTCAATATTGATTTTAAGTTAAATTTTCTTACATTTTACATTAAAACAGATTATAATTGAATGTTTGCCTCAAAAAACATGAAGCGAAAGCCATCCATTGAGAAGAAAAGTTCATTTATTGTCACTCATGCCTTCAAAAGCGTTATTACTGGCTTTAAATGGATTTACAATCTCATTATTGATTTTAAGTGGAATTTTCTTATAATTTTGGTTAAAAGAGAATATAATTGAATGTTTGCCTTGAGAAACGTGACGTGAAAGCCATCCTTGAGAATATAATTGAATGTTTGACAAGAAAGTTTATTTATAGTCACTCATGCCTTCGGAAGCCTTATTACTCGCTTTAAATACTTTTATAGTCTCATTATTGATTTTAAGTTGAATATTCTTACATTTTTGGTTAACAAAGATTATAATTGAAAGTTTGCCTCGGGAAACGTGAAGCGAAAGCCACCTATTGAGAAGAAAAGTTCATTTGTAGTCACTCAATCCTTTAAAAACGTTATTATTGGTTTTAAATGGATTTATAATCTCATTATTGATTTTAAGTTGAATTTTCTTATAATTTTGGTTAAAATCGAGTATAATTGAATGTTTGCCTCGAGAAACGTGATGTATAAAGTCATCCATTGACAACAAAAGTTTATTTATAGTCACTCATGCCTTCGGAAGCCTTATTACTCGCTTTAAATACTTTTATAGTCTCAATATTGATTTTAAGTTGAATTTTCTTACATTTTTCATTAAAACATATTATAATTGAATATTTGCCTTAGAAAACGTGAAGCGAAATCCTTCCATTGAGAAGAAAAGTTCATTTATTGTGACTCGTGCCTTCGAAAGCATTACTACTGGCTTTAAATGGATTTATAATCTCATTATTGATTTTAAGTTGAATTTTCTTATAATTTTGGTGAAAACAGAATATAATTGAATGTTTGCCTCGAGAAACGTGACGCGAAAGCCATACATTGACAAGAAAAGTTTATTTATAGTCACTCATGCCTTCGAAAGCCTTGTTACTCGCTTTAAATACTTTTATAGTCTCATTATTGATTTTAAGTTGAATATTCTTACATTTTTGGTTAGCAAAGATTATAATTAAATGTTTGCCTTGAGAAACGTGAAGCGAAATCCATCTATTGACAAGAGAAGTTCATTTATAGTCACTCATTCCTTTGAAAACGTTATTATTGGTTTTAAATGGATTTATAATCTCATTATTGGTTTTAAGTTGAGTTTTATTATAATTTTGGTTAAAAGAGAATATAATTGAATGTTTGCCTTGAGAAACGTGATGCGAAAGCCATCCATTGACAACAAAAGTTTATTTATAGTCACTCATGCCTTCGGAAGCCTTATTACTCGCTTGAAATGCTTTTATACTCTCAATATTGATTTTAAGTTGAATTTTCTTACATTTTTTATTAAAACAGATTATAATTGAATGCTTGCCTTAGAAAACATGAAGCGAAAGCCATCCATTGAGAAGAAAAGTTCATTTATTGTCACTCATGCCTTCAAAAGCGTTATTACTGGCTTTAAATGGATTACAATCTCATTATTGATTTTAAGTTGAATTTTCTTATAATTTTGGTTAAAACAGAATATAATTGAATGTTTGCCTCGAGAAACGTGACACCAAAGTCATCCATTGACAAGAAAGTTTATTTATAGTCACTCATGCCTTCGGAAGCCTTATTACTCGCTTTAAATACTTTTATAGTCTCATTATTGATTTTAAGTTGAATATTCTTACATTTTTGGTTAACAAAGATTATAATTGAAAGTTTGCCTCGGGAAACGTGAAGCGAAAGCCACCTATTGACAAGAAAAGTTGATTTGTAGTCACTCATTCCTTTGAAAACGTTATTATTGGTTTTAAATGGATTTATAATCTCATTATTGATTTTAAGTTGAATTTTCTTATAATTTTGGTTAAAACCGAATATAATTGAATGTTTGCCTCGAGAAACGTGACGCATAAAGTCATCCATTGACAGCAAAAGTTTATTTATAGTCACTCATGCCTTCGGAAGCCTTATTACTCGCTTTAAATGCTTTTATAGTCTCAATATTGATTTTAAGTTGAATTTTCTTTCATTTGTCATTAAAACAGATTATAATTGAATGTTTGCCTCAGAAAACGTGAAGCGAAATCCTTCCATTGAGAACAAAAGTTCATTTATTGTGACTCGTGCCTTCGAAAGCATTACTACTGGCTTTAAATGGATTTATAATCTCATTATTGATTTTAAGTTGAATTTTCTTATAATTTTGGTGAAAACATAATATAATTGAATGTTTGCCTCGAGAAACGTGACGCGAAAGCCATCCATTGGCAAGAAAAGTTTATTTATAGTCACTCATGCCTTCGAAAGCCTTATTACTCGCTTTAAATACTTTTATAGTCTCATTATTGATTTTAAGTTGAATATTCTTACATTTTTGGTTAGCAAAGATTGTAATTGAATGTTTACCTCGGGAAACCTGAAGCCAAATCCATCTATTGACAAGAAAAGTTCATTTATAGTCACTCATTCCTTTGAAAACGTTGTTATTGGTTTGAAATGGATTTATAATCTCATTATTGATTTTAAGTTGAATTTTCTTATAATTTTGGTTAAAAGAGAATATAATTGAATGTTTGCCTTGAGATACGTGATGCGAAAGCCATCCATTGACAACAAAAGTTTATTTATAGGCACTTATGCCTTCGGAAGCCTTATTACTCGCTCGAAATGCTTTTATAGTCTCAATATTGATTTTAAGTTAAATTTTCTTACATTTTTCATTAAAACAGATTATAATTGAATGTTTGCCTCAGAAAACATGAAGCGAAAGCCATCCATTGAGAAGAAAAGTTCATTTATTGTCACTCATGCCTTCAAAAGCGTTATTACTGGCTTTAAATGGATTTACAATCTCATTATTGATTTTAAGTGGAATTTTCTTATAATTTTGGTTAAAAGAGAATATAATTGAATGTTTGCCTTGAGAAACGTGACGTGAAAGCCATCCTTGAGAATATAATTGAATGTTTGACAAGAAAGTTTATTTATAGTCACTCATGCCTTCGGAAGCCTTATTACTCGCTTTAAATACTTTTATAGTCTCATTATTGATTTTAAGTTGAATATTCTTACATTTTTGGTTAACAAAGATTATAATTGAAAGTTTGCCTCGGGAAACGTGAAGCGAAAGCCACCTATTGAGAAGAAAAGTTCATTTGTAGTCACTCAATCCTTTGAAAACGTTATTATTGGTTTTAAATGGATTTATAATCTCATTATTGATTTTAACTTGAATTTTCTTATAATTTTGGTTAAAAGCGAGTATAATTGAATGTTTGCCTCGAGAAACGTGATGCATAAAGTCATCCATTGACAACAAAAGTTTATTTATAGTCACTCATGCCTTCGGAAGCCTTATTACTCGCTTTAAATGCTTTTATAGTCTCAATATTGATTTTAAGTTGAATTTTCTTACATTTTTCATTAAAACATATTATAATTGAATATTTGCCTTAGAAAACGTGAAGCGAAATCCTTCCATTGAGAACAAAAGTTCATTTATTGTGACTCGTGCCTTCGAAAGCATTACTACTGGCTTTAAATGGATTTATAATCTCATTATTGATTTTAAGTTGAATTTTCTTATAATTTTGGTGAAAACAGAATATAATTGAATGTTTGCCTCGAGAAACGTGACGCGAAAGCCATCCATTGACAAGAAAAGTTTATTTATAGTCACTCATGCCTTCGAAAGCCTTATTACTCGCTTTAAATACTTTTATAGTCTCATTATTGATTTTAAGTTGAATATTCTTACATTTTTGGTTAGCAAAGATTATAATTAAATGTTTGCCTTGAGAAACGTGAAGCGAAATCCATCTATTGACAAGAGAAGTTCATTTATAGTCACTCATTCCTTTGAAAACGTTATTATTGGTTTTAAATGGATTTATAATCTCATTATTGGTTTTAAGTTGAGTTTTATTATAATTTTGGTTAAAAGAGAATATAATTGAATGTTTGCCTTGAGAAACGTGATGCGAAAGCCATCCATTGACAACAAAAGTTTATTTATAGTCACTCATGCCTTCGGAAGCCTTATTACTCGCTTGAAATGCTTTTATACTCTCAATATTGATTTTAAGTTGAATTTTCTTACATTTTTTATTAAAACAGATTATAATTGAATGTTTGCCTTAGAAAACATGAAGCGAAAGCCATCCAATGAGAAGAAAAGTTCATTTATTGTCACTCATGCCTTCAAAAGCGTTATTACTGGCTTTAAATGGATTACAATCTCATCATTGATTTTAAGTTGAATTTTCTTATAATTTTGGTTAAAACAGAATATAATTGAATGTTTGCCTCGAGAAACGTGACACCAAAGTCATCCATTGACAAGAAAGTTTATTTATAGTCACTCATGCCTTCGGAAGCCTTATTACTCGCTTTAAATACTTTTATAGTCTCATTATTGATTTTAAGTTGAATATTCTTACATTTTTGGTTAACAAAGATTATAATTGAAAGTTTGCCTCGGGAAACGTGAAGCGAAAGCCACCTATTGACAAGAAAAGTTGATTTGTAGTCACTCATTCCTTTGAAAACGTTATTATTGGTTTTAAATGGATTTATAATCTCATTATTGATTTTAAGTTGAATTTTCTTATAATTTTGGTTAAAACCGAATATAATTGAATGTTTGCCTCGAGAAACGTGACGCATAAAGTCATCCATTGACAGCAAAAGTTTATTTATAGTCACTCATGCCTTCGGAAGCCTTATTACTCGCTTTAAATGCTTTTATAGTCTCAATATTGATTTTAAGTTGAATTTTCTTTCATTTGTCATTAAAACAGATTATAATTGAATGTTTGCCTCAGAAAACGTGAAGCGAAATCCTTCCATTGAGAACAAAAGTTCATTTATTGTGACTCGTGCCTTCGAAAGCATTACTACTGGCTTTAAATGGATTTATAATCTCATTATTGATTTTAAGTTGAATTTTCTTATAATTTTGGTGAAAACAGAATATCATTGAATGTTTGCCTCGAGAAACGTGACGCGAAAGCCATCCATTGACAAGAAAAGTTTATTTATAGTCACTCATGCCTTCGAAAGCCTTATTACTCGCTTTAAATACTTTTATAGTCTCATTATTGATTTTAAGTTGAATATTCTTACATTTTTGGTTAGCAAAGATTGTAATTGAATGTTTACCTCGGGAAACCTGAAGCCAAATCCATCTATTGACAAGAAAAGTTCATTTATAGTCACTCATTCCTTTGAAAACGTTGTTATTGGTTTGAAATGGATTTATAATCTCATTATTGATTTTAAGTTGAATTTTCTTATAATTTTGGTTAAAAGAGAATATAATTGAATGTTTGCCTTGAGATACGTGATGCGAAAGCCATCCATTGACAACAAAAGTTTATTTATAGGCACTTATGCCTTCGGAAGCCTTATTACTCGCTCGAAATGCTTTTATAGTCTCAATATTGATTTTAAGTTAAATTTTCTTACATTTTTCATTAAAACAGATTATAATTGAATGTTTGCCTCAGAAAACATGAAGCGAAAGCCATCCATTGAGAAGAAAAGTTCATTTATTGTCACTCATGCCTTCAAAAGCGTTATTACTGGCTTTAAATGGATTTACAATCTCATTATTGATTTTAAGTGGAATTTTCTTATAATTTTGGTTAAAAGAGAATATAATTGAATGTTTGCCTTGAGAAACGTGACGTGAAAGCCATCCTTGAGAATATAATTGAATGTTTGACAAGAAAGTTTATTTATAGTCACTCATGCCTTCGGAAGCCTTATTACTCGCTTTAAATACTTTTATAGTCTCATTATTGATTTTAAGTTGAATATTCTTACATTTTTGGTTAACAAAGATTATAATTGAAAGTTTGCCTCGGGAAACGTGAAGCGAAAGCCACCTATTGAGAAGAAAAGTTCATTTGTAGTCACTCAATCCTTTGAAAACGTTATTATTGGTTTTAAATGGATTTATAATCTCATTATTGATTTTAAGTTGAATTTTCTTATAATTTTGGTTAAAAGCGAGTATAATTGAATGTTTGCCTCGAGAAACGTGATGCATAAAGTCATCCATTGACAACAAAAGTTTATTTATAGTCACTCATGCCTTCGGAAGCCTTATTACTCGCTTTAAATGCTTTTATAGTCTCAATATTGATTTTAAGTTGAATTTTCTTACATTTTTCATTAAAACATATTATAATTGAATATTTGCCTTAGAAAACGTGAAGCGAAATCCTTCCATTGAGAAGAAAAGTTCATTTATTGTGACTCGTGCCTTCGAAAGCATTACTACTGGCTTTAAATGGATTTATAATCTCATTATTGATTTTAAGTTGAATTTTCTTATAATTTTGGTGAAAACAGAATATAATTGAATGTTTGCCTCGAGAAACGTGACGCGAAAGCCATCCATTGACAAGAAAAGTTTATTTATAGTCACTCATGCCTTCGAAAGCCTTATTACTCGCTTTAAATACTTTTATAGTCTCATTATTGATTTTAAGTTGAATATTCTTACATTTTTGGTTAGCAAAGATTATAATTAAATGTTTGCCTTGAGAAACGTGAAGCGAAATCCATCTATTGACAAGAGAAGTTCATTTATAGTCACTCATTCCTTTGAAAACGTTATTATTGGTTTTAAATGGATTTATAATCTCATTATTGGTTTTAAGTTGAGTTTTATTATAATTTTGGTTAAAAGAGAATATAATTGAATGTTTGCCTTGAGAAACGTGATGCGAAAGCCATCCATTGACAACAAAAGTTTATTTATAGTCACTCATGCCTTCGGAAGCCTTATTACTCGCTTGAAATGCTTTTATACTCTCAATATTGATTTTAAGTTGAATTTTCTTACATTTTTTATTAAAACAGATTATAATTGAATGTTTGCCTTAGAAAACATGAAGCGAAAGCCATCCATTGAGAAGAAAAGTTCATTTATTGTCACTCATGCCTTCAAAAGCGTTATTACTGGCTTTAAATGGATTACAATCTCATCATTGATTTTAAGTTGAATTTTCTTATAATTTTGGTTAAAACAGAATATAATTGAATGTTTGCCTCGAGAAACGTGACACCAAAGTCATCCATTGACAAGAAAGTTTATTTATAGTCACTCATGCCTTCGGAAGCCTTATTACTCGCTTTAAATACTTTTATAGTCTCATTATTGATTTTAAGTTGAATATTCTTACATTTTTGGTTAACAAAGATTATAATTGAAAGTTTGCCTCGGGAAACGTGAAGCGAAAGCCACCTATTGACAAGAAAAGTTGATTTGTAGTCACTCATTCCTTTGAAAACGTTATTATTGGTTTTAAATGGATTTATAATCTCATTATTGATTTTAAGTTGAATTTTCTTATAATTTTGGTTAAAACCGAATATAATTGAATGTTTGCCTCGAGAAACGTGACGCATAAAGTCATCCATTGACAGCAAAAGTTTATTTATAGTCACTCATGCCTTCGGAAGCCTTATTACTCGCTTTAAATGCTTTTATAGTCTCAATATTGATTTTAAGTTGAATTTTCTTTCATTTGTCATTAAAACAGATTATAATTGAATGTTTGCCTCAGAAAACGTGAAGCGAAATCCTTCCATTGAGAACAAAAGTTCATTTATTGTGACTCGTGCCTTCGAAAGCATTACTACTGGCTTTAAATGGATTTATAATCTCATTATTGATTTTAAGTTGAATTTTCTTATAATTTTGGTGAAAACAGAATATAATTGAATGTTTGCCTCGAGAAACGTGACGCGAAAGCCATCCATTGACAAGAAAAGTTTATTTATAGTCACTCATGCCTTCGAAAGCCTTATTACTCGCTTTAAATACTTTTATAGTCTCATTATTGATTTTAAGTTGAATATTCTTACATTTTTGGTTAGCAAAGATTATAATTAAATGTTTGCCTTGAGAAACGTGAAGCGAAATCCATCTATTGACAAGAGAAGTTCATTTATAGTCACTCATTCCTTTGAAAACGTTATTATTGGTTTTAAATGGATTTATAATCTCATTATTGGTTTTAAGTTGAGTTTTATTATAATTTTGGTTAAAAGAGAATATAATTGAATGTTTGCCTTGAGAAACGTGATGCGAAAGCCATCCATTGACAACAAAAGTTTATTTATAGTCACTCATGCCTTCGGAAGCCTTATTACTCGCTTGAAATGCTTTTATACTCTCAATATTGATTTTAAGTTGAATTTTCTTACATTTTTTATTAAAACAGATTATAATTGAATGCTTGCCTTAGAAAACATGAAGCGAAAGCCATCCATTGAGAAGAAAAGTTCATTTATTGTCACTCATGCCTTCAAAATCGTTATTACTGGCTTTAAATGGATTACAATCTCATTATTGATTTTAAGTTGAATTTTCTTATAATTTTGGTTAAAACAGAATATAATTGAATGTTTGCCTCGAGAAACGTGACACCAAAGTCATCCATTGACAAGAAAGTTTATTTATAGTCACTCATGCCTTCGGAAGCCTTATTACTCGCTTTAAATACTTTTATAGTCTCATTATTGATTTTAAGTTGAATATTCTTACATTTTTGGTTAACAAAGATTATAATTGAAAGTTTGCCTCGGGAAACGTGAAGCGAAAGCCACCTATTGAGAAGAAAAGTTCATTTGTAGTCACTCAATCCTTTGAAAACGTTATTATTGGTTTTAAATGGATTTATAATCTCATTATTGATTTTAAGTTGAATTTTCTTATAATTTTGGTTAAAAGCGAGTATAATTGAATGTTTGCCTCGAGAAACGTGATGCATAAAGTCATCCATTGACAACAAAAGTTTATTTATAGTCACTCATGCCTTCGGAAGCCTTATTACTCGCTTTAAATGCTTTTATAGTCTCAATATTGATTTTAAGTTGAATTTTCTTACATTTTTCATTAAAACATATTATAATTGAATATTTGCCTTAGAAAACGTGAAGCGAAATCCTTCCATTGAGAACAAAAGTTCATTTATTGTGACTCGTGCCTTCGAAAGCATTACTACTGGCTTTAAATGGATTTATAATCTCATTATTGATTTTAAGTTGAATTTTCTTATAATTTTGGTGAAAACAGAATATAATTGAATGTTTACCTCGAGAAACGTGACGCGAAAGCCATCCATTGACAAGAAAAGTTTATTTATAGTCACTCATGCCTTCGAAAGCCTTATTACTCGCTTTAAATACTTTTATAGTCTCATTATTGATTTTAAGTTGAATATTCTTACATTTTTGGTTAGCAAAGATTATAATTAAATGTTTGCCTTGAGAAACGTGAAGCGAAATCCATCTATTGACAAGAGAAGTTCATTTATAGTCACTCATTCCTTTGAAAACGTTATTATTGGTTTTAAATGGATTTATAATCTCATTATTGGTTTTAAGTTGAGTTTTATTATAATTTTGGTTAAAAGAGAATATAATTGAATGTTTGCCTTGAGAAACGTGATGCGAAAGCCATCCATTGACAACAAAAGTTTATTTATAGTCACTCATGCCTTCGGAAGCCTTATTACTCGCTTGAAATGCTTTTATACTCTCAATATTGATTTTAAGTTGAATTTTCTTACATTTTTTATTAAAACAGATTATAATTGAATGTTTGCCTTAGAAAACATGAAGCGAAAGCCATCCAATGAGAAGAAAAGTTCATTTATTGTCACTCATGCCTTCAAAAGCGTTATTACTGGCTTTAAATGGATTACAATCTCATCATTGATTTTAAGTTGAATTTTCTTATAATTTTGGTTAAAACAGAATATAATTGAATGTTTGCCTCGAGAAACGTGACACCAAAGTCATCCATTGACAAGAAAGTTTATTTATAGTCACTCATGCCTTCGGAAGCCTTATTACTCGCTTTAAATACTTTTATAGTCTCATTATTGATTTTAAGTTGAATATTCTTACATTTTTGGTTAACAAAGATTATAATTGAAAGTTTGCCTCGGGAAACGTGAAGCGAAAGCCACCTATTGACAAGAAAAGTTGATTTGTAGTCACTCATTCCTTTGAAAACGTTATTATTGGTTTTAAATGGATTTATAATCTCATTATTGATTTTAAGTTGAATTTTCTTATAATTTTGGTTAAAACCGAATATAATTGAATGTTTGCCTCGAGAAACGTGACGCATAAAGTCATCCATTGACAGCAAAAGTTTATTTATAGTCACTCATGCCTTCGGAAGCCTTATTACTCGCTTTAAATGCTTTTATAGTCTCAATATTGATTTTAAGTTGAATTTTCTTTCATTTGTCATTAAAACAGATTATAATTGAATGTTTGCCTCAGAAAACGTGAAGCGAAATCCTTCCATTGAGAACAAAAGTTCATTTATTGTGACTCGTGCCTTCGAAAGCATTACTACTGGCTTTAAATGGATTTATAATCTCATTATTGATTTTAAGTTGAATTTTCTTATAATTTTGGTGAAAACAGAATATAATTGAATGTTTGCCTCGAGAAACGTGACGCGAAAGCCATCCATTGACAAGAAAAGTTTATTTATAGTCACTCATGCCTTCGAAAGCCTTATTACTCGCTTTAAATACTTTTATAGTCTCATTATTGATTTTAAGTTGAATATTCTTACATTTTTGGTTAGCAAAGATTATAATTAAATGTTTGCCTTGAGAAACGTGAAGCGAAATCCATCTATTGACAAGAGAAGTTCATTTATAGTCACTCATTCCTTTGAAAACGTTATTATTGGTTTTAAATGGATTTATAATCTCATTATTGGTTTTAAGTTGAGTTTTATTATAATTTTGGTTAAAAGAGAATATAATTGAATGTTTGCCTTGAGAAACGTGATGCGAAAGCCATCCATTGACAACAAAAGTTTATTTATAGTCACTCATGCCTTCGGAAGCCTTATTACTCGCTTGAAATGCTTTTATACTCTCAATATTGATTTTAAGTTGAATTTTCTTACATTTTTTATTAAAACAGATTATAATTGAATGCTTGCCTTAGAAAACATGAAGCGAAAGCCATCCATTGAGAAGAAAAGTTCATTTATTGTCACTCATGCCTTCAAAAGCGTTATTACTGGCTTTAAATGGATTACAATCTCATTATTGATTTTAAGTTGAATTTTCTTATAATTTTGGTTAAAACAGAATATAATTGAATGTTTGCCTCGAGAAACGTGACACCAAAGTCATCCATTGACAAGAAAGTTTATTTATAGTCACTCATGCCTTCGGAAGCCTTATTACTCGCTTTAAATACTTTTATAGTCTCATTATTGATTTTAAGTTGAATATTCTTACATTTTTGGTTAACAAAGATTATAATTGAAAGTTTGCCTCGGGAAACGTGAAGCGAAAGCCACCTATTGAGAAGAAAAGTTCATTTGTAGTCACTCAATCCTTTGAAAACGTTATTATTGGTTTTAAATGGATTTATAATCTCATTATTGATTTTAAGTTGAATTTTCTTATAATTTTGGTTAAAAGCGAGTATAATTGAATGTTTGCCTCGAGAAACGTGATGCATAAAGTCATCCATTGACAACAAAAGTTTATTTATAGTCACTCATGCCTTCGGAAGCCTTATTACTCGCTTTAAATGCTTTTATAGTCTCAATATTGATTTTAAGTTGAATTTTCTTACATTTTTCATTAAAACATATTATAATTGAATATTTGCCTTAGAAAACGTGAAGCGAAATCCTTCCATTGAGAAGAAAAGTTCATTTATTGTGACTCGTGCCTTCGAAAGCATTACTACTGGCTTTAAATGGATTTATAATCTCATTATTGATTTTAAGTTGAATTTTCTTATAATTTTGGTGAAAACAGAATATAATTGAATGTTTACCTCGAGAAACGTGACGCGAAAGCCATCCATTGACAAGAAAAGTTTATTTATAGTCACTCATGCCTTCGAAAGCCTTATTACTCGCTTTAAATACTTTTATAGTCTCATTATTGATTTTAAGTTGAATATTCTTACATTTTTGGTTAGCAAAGATTATAATTAAATGTTTGCCTTGAGAAACGTGAAGCGAAATCCATCTATTGACAAGAGAAGTTCATTTATAGTCACTCATTCCTTTGAAAACGTTATTATTGGTTTTAAATGGATTTATAATCTCATTATTGGTTTTAAGTTGAGTTTTATTATAATTTTGGTTAAAAGAGAATATAATTGAATGTTTGCCTTGAGAAACGTGATGCGAAAGCCATCCATTGACAACAAAAGTTTATTTATAGTCACTCATGCCTTCGGAAGCCTTATTACTCGCTTGAAATGCTTTTATACTCTCAATATTGATTTTAAGTTGAATTTTCTTACATTTTTTATTAAAACAGATTATAATTGAATGTTTGCCTTAGAAAACATGAAGCGAAAGCCATCCATTGAGAAGAAAAGTTCATTTATTGTCACTCATGCCTTCAAAAGCGTTATTACTGGCTTTAAATGGATTACAATCTCATTATTGATTTTAAGTTGAATTTTCTTATAATTTTGGTTAAAACAGAATATAATTGAATGTTTGCCTCGAGAAACGTGACACCAAAGTCATCCATTGACAAGAAAGTTTATTTATAGTCACTCATGCCTTCGGAAGCCTTATTACTCGCTTTAAATACTTTTATAGTCTCATTATTGATTTTAAGTTGAATATTCTTACATTTTTGGTTAAGAAAGATTATAATTGAATGTTTGCCTCGGGAAACATGAAGCGAAAGCCATTTATTGACAAGAAAAGTTCATTTATAGTCACTCATTCCTTGGAAAGCGTTATTATTGGTTTTAAATGGATTTATAATCTCATTATTGATTTTAAGTTCAATTTTCTTATAATTTTGGTTAAAACAAAATATAATTGAATGTTTGCCTCGAGAAACGTGACGCGAAAGCCATCCATGGACAACAAAAGTTTATTTATAGTCACTCATGCCTTCGGAAGCCTTATTACTCGCTTTAAATGCTTTTATAGTCTCAATATTGATTTTAAGTTGAATTTTCTTGCATTTTTCATTAAAATAGATTGTAATTGAATGTTTGCCTCCGAACACATGAAGCGAAAGCCATCCATTGAGAAGAAAAGTTCATTTATTGTCACTCATGCCTTCGAAAGTGTTATTACTGGTTTTAAATGGACTTATAATCTCATTATTAATTTTCAGTTGAATTTTCTTATAATTTTGGTCAAAATAGAATATAATTGAATTTTTATCTCGAGAAACGTGACGCGAAAGCCATCCATTGAGAAGAAAAGTTTATTTATAGTCACTCATGCCTTCGAAAGCCTTATTGCTCGCTTTAAATGCTTTTATAGTCTCAATATTGATTTTAAGTTGAATTTTCTTACATTTTTCATAAAAACAGATTATGATTGAATGTTTGCCTCAGAAAACATGAAGCGAAAGCCATCCATTGAGAAGAAAAGTTCATTTATTGTCACTCATTCCTTCGAAAGCGTTGTTACTAGCTTTAAATGGATTTATAATCTCATTATTGATTTTAAGTTGAATTTTCTTACAATTTTGGTTAAAGCAGAATATAATTGATTGTTTACCTCAAGAAACGTGATACAAAAGCCATCCATTGACAACAAAAGTTTATTTAAGTCATTCATGCCTTCCAAAGCCTTATTACTCGCTTTAAATGCTTTTATAGTCTCAATATTGATTTTAAGTTGAATTTTCTTGCATTTTTCATTAACACAGATTATAATTGAATGTTTGCCTTTGAAAACATGAAGCGAAAGCCATCCACTGAGAAGAAAAATTCATTTATTGTTACTCATGCGTTCGAAAGCGTTATTACTTGTTTTAAATGGACTTATAATCTCATTATTAATTTTGAGTTGAATTTTCTTATAATTTTGGTCAAAACAGAATATAATTGAATTTTTGCCTTGAGAAAGGTGACGCGAAAGCCATCCATTGAGAAGAAAAGTTTATTTATAGTCACTCATGCCTTCGAAAGCCTTATTACTCGCTTTAAATGCTTTTATAGTCTCAATATTGAGTTTAAGTTGAATTTTCTTACATTTTTCATTAAAACAGATTATGATTTAATGTTTGCCTCAGAAAACATGAAGCGAAAGCCATCCATTGAGAAGAAAAGTTCATTTATTGTCACTCATGCCTTTGAAAGCGTTATTACTGGCTTTAAATGGATTTATAATATCATTATTGATTTTAAGTTGAATTGTCTTATAATTTTGGTGAAAACAGAATATAATTGATTGTTTGCCTCAAGAAACGTGATGCGAAAGCCATCCATTGAGAAGAAAAGTTATTTATAGTCACTCATGCCTTCGGAAGCCTTATTACTCGCTTTAAATACTTTTATAGTCTCATTATCGATTTTAAGATGAATATTCTTACATTTTTGGTTAACAAAGATTATAATTGAATGTTTGCCTCGGGAAACATGAAGCAAAAGCCATCTATTGATAAGAAAAGTTCATTTATAGTCACTTATTCCTTTGAAAGCGTTATTATTGGTTTTAAATGGATTTATAATCTCATTATTGATTTTAAGTTCAATTTTCTTACAATTTTGGTTAAAACAGAATATAATTGAATGTTTGCCTCGAGTAACGCGACACGAAAGCCATCCATTGACAACAAAAGTTTATTTATAGTCATTCATGCCTTCGAAAGCCTTATTACTCGCTTTAAATGCTTTTATAGTCTCAATATTGATTTTAAGTTAAATTTTCTTACATTTTTTATTAAAACAGATTATAATTGAATGTTTGCTTCAGAAATTATGAAGGGAAAGCCATCCATTAAGAAGAACAGTTCATTTATTGTCACTCATGCCTTTGAAAGCGTTATTACTGGCTTTAAATGGATTTATAATATCATTATTGATTTTAAGTTGAATTGTCTTATAATTTTGGTGAAAACAGAATATAATTGAATGTTTGCCTCGAGAAACGTGAAGCGAAAGCCATCCATTGATAAGAAAAGTTTATTTATAGTCACTTATGCCTTCGGAAGCCTTATTACTCGCTTTTAATACTTTTATAGTCTCATTATTGATTTTAAGATGAATATTCTTACATTTTTGGTTAACAAAGATTATAATTGAATGTTTGCCTCGGGAAACGTGAGGTAAAAGCCATCTATTAACAAGAAAAGTTCATTTATAGTCACTCATTCCTTTGAAAGCGTTATTATTGGTTTTAAATGGATTTATAATCTCATTATTGATTTTAAGTTCAATTTTTTTACAATTTTGGTTAAAACAGAATATAATTGAATGTTTGCCTCGAGAAACGTGACACGAGAGCCATCCATTGACAACAAAAGTTTATTTATAGTCATTCATGCCTATGGAAGCCTTATTACTCGCTTTAAAAGCTTTTATAGTCTCATTACTGATTTTGAGTTGAATATTCTTATATTTTTGGTTAAAACAGATTATAATTGAATGTTTACCTTGGGTAACGTGAAGCGAAAGCCATCTATTGACAAGAAAAGTTTATTTATTGTCACTCATGCCTTCGAAAGTGTTATTACTCGCTTTAAAAGGTTTTATATTCTCATTATTGATTTTAAGTTGAGTTTTCTTATATTTTTGGTAAAACAGAATATAATTGAATGTTTACCTTGGGAAACGTGAAGCGAAAGCTATCCATCGACAAGAAAAGTTCATTTATAGTCACTCATGCCTTCGGAAGCCTTATTGGCCGCTTTAAATAGTTTTATAGTCTCATTATTGATTTTAAGTTGAATTTTCTTACAATTTTTGTTAAAACAGATTATAATTGGATGTTTGCCTCAGAAAATGCGAAGCGAAAGCCATCCTTTGCCAAGCAAAGTTCATTTATTGTCAACCATGCCTTCGAAAGTGTTATTACTGACTTTAAATGGATTTATAATCTCATTATTGATTTTAAGTTGAATTTTCTTACAATTTTGGTTAAAACAAAGTATAATTGACTGTTTGCCTCGAGAAACGTGACGCGAAAGACATCCATTGACAAGAAAAGTTCATTTATAGTCACTCATGCCTTCAGAAGCCTTATTACTCGCTTTAAATACTTTTATAGTCTCATTATTGATTTTAAGTTGAATATTCTTACATTTTTGGTTAACAAAGATTATAATTGAATGTTTGCCTCGGGAAACGTGAACCGAAAGCCATCTATTGACAAGAAAAGTTCATTTATAGTCACTCATTCCTTTGAAAGCGTTATTATTGGTTTTAAATGGATTTATAATCTCTTTATTTATTTTAAGTTCAATTTTCTTACAATTTTGGTTAAAACAGAATATAATTGAATGTTTGCCTCGAGAAATGTGACACGAAAGCCATCCATTGACAACAAAAGTTTATTTATAGTCATTCATGCATTCGGAAGCCTTATTACTTGCTTTAAATGCTTTTATAGTCTCAATATTGATTTTAAGATGAATTTTCTTACATTTTTTATTAAAACGGATTATAATTGAATGTTTGCCTCAAAAACCATGAAGCGAAAGCCATTCATTGAGAGGAAAAGTTCATTTATTGTCACTCATGCCTTCGAAAGCGTTATTATTGGCTTTAAATGGATTTATAATCTCATTATTGATTTTAAGTTGAATTTTCTTACAATTTTGGTTAAAACAGAATATAATTGAATGTTTGCCTCGAGAAACGTGATACGAAAGCCATCCATTGACAAGAAAAGTTTATTTATAGTCACTCATGCTTTCGGAAGCCTTATTACTCGCTTTAAATACTTTTATAGTCTCACTATTGATTTTAAGTTGAATATTCTTACATTTTTGGTTAACAAAGATTATAATTGAAAGTTTGCCTCAGGAAACGTGAAGCGAAAGCCATCTATTGACAAGAAAAGTTCATTTATAGTCACTCATTCCTTTGAAAGCGTTATTATTCGTTTTAAATGGATTTATAATCTCATTATTGTTTTTAAGTTCAATTTTCTTACAATCTTGGTTAAAACAGAATATAATTGAATGTTTGCCCCGAGAAACGCGACAAGAAAGCCATCCATTGACAACAAAAGTTTATTTATAGTCATTCATGCCTTCGGAAGCCTTATTACTTGCTTTAAATGGTTTTATAGTCTCAATATTGATTTTAAGTTGAATTTTCTTACATTTTTTATTAAAACAGATAATAATTGAATGTTTGCCTCAGAAAACATGAAGCGAAAGCCATCCATTGAGAAGAAAAGTTCATTTATTGTCACTCATGCCTTCGAAAGCGTTATTATTGGCTTTAAATGGATTTATAATCTCATTATTGATTTTAAGTTGAATTTTCTTAAAATTTTGGTAAAAACAAAATATAATTGAATGTTTGCCTCGAGCAACATGACACGAAAGCCATCTATTGACAACAAAAGTTTATTTATAGTCACTCATGCTTTCGAAAGCCTTATTACTCGCTTTAAATGATTTTATTATCTCAATATTGATTTTAAGTTGAATTTTCTTACATTTTTTATTAAAACAGATTATGATTGAATGTTTGCCTCAGAAAACATGAAGCGAAAGCCATCCATTGAGAAGAAAAGTTCATTTATTGTCACCCATGCCTTCGAAAGCGTTATTACTGGCTTTAAATGGATTTATAATCTCATGATTGATTTTAAGTTGAATTCTCTTATAATTTTGATTAAAATAGAATATAATTGAATGTTTACCTCGAGAAACGTGATGCGAAAGCCATCTATTGACAACAAAAGTTTATTTATAGTCACTCATGCCTTCGGAAGCCTCATTACTCGTTTTAAATGCTTTTATAGTCTCAATATTGAGTTTAAGTTGAATTTTCTTATATGTTTCATTTAAAAAAATTATGATTGAATATTTACCTTAGAAAACATGAAGCAAAAGCCATCCATGGAGAAGAAAAGTTCATTTATTGTCACTCATTCCTTTAAAAGCGTTATTACTGGCTTTAAATGGATTTATAATCTCATTATTGATTTTAAGTTGAATTGTCTTATAATTTTGGTGAAAACAGAATATAATTGAATGTTTGCCTTGAGAAACGTGATGCGAAAGCCATCCATTGACAACAAAAGTTTTTTTATAGTCACTCATGCCTTCGGAAGCCTTATTACTCGCTTTAAATACTTTTATAGTCTCATTATTGATTTTAAGATGAATATTCTTACATTTTTATTAACAAAGATTATAATTGAATGTTTACCTCGGGAAACGTGAAGCGAAAGCCATCTATTGACAAGAAAAGTTCATTTATAGTCACTCATTCCTTTGAAAACGTTATTATTGGTTTTAAATGGATTTATAATCTCATTATTGATTTTACGTTGAATTTTCTTATAATTTTGTTTAAAACAGAATGTAATTGAATGTTTGCCTTGAGAAACGTGATCCGAAAGCCATCAATTGACAACAAAAGTTTATTTATAGTCACTCTTGCCTTCAGAAGCCTTATTACTCGCTTTAAATGCTTTTATAGTCTCAATATTAATTTTAAGTTGAATTTTCTTACATTTTTCATTAAAACAGATTATAATTGAATTTTTGCCTCAGAAAACATAAAGCGAAAGCCATCCGTTGAGAGGAAAAGTTCATTTATTGTCACTCCTGCCTTCGAAAGCGTTATTACCGGCTTGAAATGCATTTATAATCTCATTATTGATTTTAAGTTGAATTTTCTTATAATTTTTGTGAAAATAGAATATAATTGAATGTTTGCCTCGAGAACCGTGACGCGAAAGCCATCCATTGAGAAGAAAAGTTTATTTATAGTCACTCATGCCTTCGAAAGCCTTATTACTCGCTTTAAATACTTTTATAGTCTCATTTTTGATTTTAAGTTGAATATTCTTGCATTTTTGGTTAAGAAAGATTATAATTGAATGTTTGCCTCGGGAAACATGAAGCGAAAGCCATTTATTGACAAGAAAAGTTCATTTATAGTCACTCATTCCTTGGAAAGCGTTACTATTGGTTTTAAATGGATTTATAATCTCATTATTGATTTTAAGTTCAATTTTCTTATAATTTTGGTTAAAACAAAATATAATTGAATGTTTGCCCCGAGAAACGTGACGTGAAAGCCATCCATGGACAACAAAAGTTTATTTATAGTCACTCATGCCTTCGGAAGCCTTATTACTCGCTTTAAATGCTTTTATAGTCTCAATATTGATTTTAAGTTGAATTTTCTTGCATTTTTCATTAAAATAGATTGTAATTGAATGTTTGCCTCCGAAAACATGAAGCGAAAGCCATCCATTGAGAAGAAAAGTTCATTTATTGTCACTCATGCCTTCGAAAGTGTTATTACTGGTTTTAAATGGACTTATAATCTCATTATTAATTTTAAGTTGAATTTTCTTATAATTTTGGTCAAAATAGAATATAATTGAATTTTTACCTCGAGAAACGTGACGCGAAAGCCATCCATTGAGAAGAAAAGTTTATTTATAGTCACTCATGCCTTCGAAAGCCTTATTGCTCGCTTTAAATGCTTTTATAGTCTCAATATTGATTTTAAGTTGAATTTTCTTACATTTTTCATAAAAACAGATTATGATTGAATGTTTGCCTCAGAAAACATGAAGCGAAAGCCATCCATTGAGAAGAAAAGTTCATTTATTGTCACTCATGCCTTCGAAAGCGTTGTTACTAGCTTTAAATGGATTTATAATCTCATTATTGATTTTAAGTTGAATTTTCTTACAATTTTGGTTAAAGCAAAATATAATTGATTGTTTACCTCAAGAAACGTGATACAAAAGCCATCCATTGACAACAAAAGTTTATTTATAGTCATTCATGCCTTCCAAAGCCTTATTACTCGCTTTAAATGCTTTTATAGTCTCAATATTGATTTTAAGTTGAATTTTCTTGCATTTTTCGTTAACACAGATTATAATTGAATGTTTGCCTCTGAAAACATGAAGCGAAAGCCATCCACTGAGAAGAAAAATTCATTTATTGTTACTCATGCGTTCGAAAGCGTTATTACTTGTTTTAAATGGACTTATAATCTCATTATTAATTTTGAGTTGAATTTTCTTATAATTTTGGTCAAAACAGAATATAATTGAATTTTTGCCTTGAGAAACGTGACGCGAAAGCCATCCATTGAGAAGAAAAGTTTATTTATAGTCACTCATGCCTTCGAAAGCCTTATTACTCGCTTTAAATGCTTTTATAGTCTCAATATTGAGTTTAAGTAGAATTTTCTTACATTTTTCATTAAAACAGATTATGATTTAATGTTTGCCTCAGAAAACATGAAGCGAAAGCCATCCATTGAGAAGAAAAGTTCATTTATTGTCACTCATGCCTTTGAAAGCGTTATTACTGGTTTTAAATGGATTTATAATATCATTATTGATTTTAAGTTGAATTGTCTTATAATTTTGGTGAAAACAGAATATAATTGATTGTTTGCCTCAAGAAACGTGATGCGAAAGCCATCCATTGAGAAGAAAAGTTATTTATAGTCACTCATGCCTTCGGAAGCCTTATTACTCGCTTTAAATACTTTTATAGTCTCATTATCGATTTTAAGATGAATATTCTTACATTTTTGGTTAACAAAGATTATAATTGAATGTTTGCCTCGGGAAACATGAAGCAAAAGCCATCTATTGATAAGAAAAGTTCATTTATAGTCACTTATTCCTTTGAAAGCGTTATTATTGGTTTTAAATGGATTTATAATCTCATTATTGATTTTAAGTTCAATTTTCTTACAATTTTGGTTAAAACAGAATATAATTGAATGTTTGCCTCGAGTAACGCGACACGAAAGCCATCCATTGACAACAAAAGTTTGTTTATAGTCATTCATGCCTTCGGAAGCCTTATTACTCGCTTTAAATGCTTTTATAGTCTCAATATTGATTTTAAGTTAAATTTTCTTACATTTTTTATTAAAACAGATTATAATTGAATGTTTGCTTCAGAAATTATGAAGCGAAAGCCATCCATTAAGAAGAACAGTTCATTTATTGTCACTCATGCCTTTGAAAGCGTTATTACTGGCTTTAAATGGATTTATAATATCATTATTGATTTTAAGTTGAATTGTCTAATAATTTTGGTGAAAACAGAATATAATTGAATGTTTGCCTCGAGAAACGTGAAGCGAAAGCCATCCATTGATAAGAAAAGTTTATTTATAGTCACTTATGCCTTCGGAAGCCTTATTACTCGCTTTTAATACTTTTATAGTCTCATTATTGATTTTAAGATGAATATTCTTACATTTTTGGTTAACAAAGATTATAATTGAATGTTTGCCTCGGGAAACGTGAGGTAAAAGCCATCTATTAACAAGAAAAGTTCATTTATAGTCACTCATTCCTTTGAAAGCGTTATTATTGGTTTTAAATAGATTTATAATCTCATTATTGATTTTAAGTTCAATTTTTTTACAATTTTGGTTAAAACAGAATATAATTGAATGTTTGCCTCGAGAAACGTGACACGAGAGCCATCCATTGACAACAAAAGTTTATTTATAGTCATTCATGCCTATGGAAGCCTTATTACTCGCTTTAAAAGCTTTTATAGTCTCATTACTGATTTTGAGTTGAATATTCTTATATTTTTGGTTAAAAGAGATTATAATTGAATGTTTACCTTGGGTAACGTGAAGCGAAAGCCATCTATTGACAAGAAAAGTTTATTTATTGTCACTCATGCCTTCGAAAGTGTTATTACTCGCTTTAAAAGGTTTTATATTCTCATTATTGATTTTAAGTTGAGTTTTCTTATATTTTTGGTAAAACAGAATATAATTGAATGTTTGCCTTGGGAAACGTGAAGCGAAAGCTATCCATCGACAAGAAAAGTTCATTTATAGTCACTCATGCCTTCGGAAGCCTTATTGGCCGCTTTAAATAGTTTTATAGTCTCATTATTGATTTTAAGTTGAATTTTCTTACAATTTTTGTTAAAACAGATTATAATTGGATGTTTGCCTCAGAAAATGCGAAGCGAAAGCCATCCTTTGCCAAGCAAAGTTCATTTATTGTCAACCATGCCTTCGAAAGTGTTATTACTGACTTTAAATGGATTTATAATCTCATTATTGATTTTAAGTTGAATTTTCTTACAATTTTGGTTAAAACAAAGTATAATTGACTGTTTGCCTCGAGAAACGTGACGCGAAAGCCATCCATTGACAAGAAAAGTTCATTTATAGTCACTCATGCCTTCAGAAGCCTTATTACTCGCTTTAAATACTTTTATAGTCTCATTATTGATTTTAAGTTGAATATTCTTACATTTTTGGTTAACAAAGATTATAATTGAATGTTTGCCTCGGGAAACGTGAAACGAAAGCCATCTATTGACAAGAAAAGTTCATTATAGTCACTTATTCCTTTGAAAACGTTATTGTTGGTTTTAAATGGATTTATAATCTCATTATTGATTTTAAGTTGAATTTTCTTATAATTTTGGTTAAAACAGAATATAATTGAATGTTTACCTCGAGAAACGTCATGCAAAAGCCATCCATTGACAACAAAAGTTTATTTATAGTCACTCATGCCTTCGGAAGCCTTAGTACTCGCTTTAATTGCTTTTATAGTCTCAATATTGATTTTAAGTTGAATTTTCTTACATTTTTCATTAAAACAGATTATGATTGAATGTTTGTCTCAGAAAACATGAAGCGAAAGCCATCCATTGAGAAGAAAAGTTCATTTAATGTCTCTCCTGCCTTCGAAAGCGTTATTACTGGCTTTAAATGGATTTATAATCTCATTATTGATTTTAAGTTGAATTTTCTTAAAATTTTGGTGAAAACAGAATATAATTGAATGTTTGCCTCGAGAAACATGACGCGAAAGCCATCCATTAGCAAGAAAGTTTATTTATAGTCACTCATGCCTTCGGAAGTATTATTACTCGCTTTAAATACTTTTATATTCTCATTATTGATTTTAAGTTGAATATTCTTACATTTTTGGTTAACAAAGATTATAATTGAATGTTTGCCTCGGGAAACATGAAGCGAAAGTCATCTATTGACAAGAAAAGTTCATTTATAGTCACTCATTTCTTTGAAAAGCGTTATTATTGGTTTTAAATGGATTTATAATCTCATTATTGATTTTAAGTTCAATTTTCTTATAATTTTGGTTAAAACGGAATATAATTGAATGTTTGCCTTGAGAAACGTGACGCGAAAGCCATCCATTGACAACAAAAGTTTATTTATAATCACTCATGCCTTCGGAAGCCTTATTACTCGCTTTAAATGCTTTTATAGTCTCAAAGTTCATTTTAAGTTGAATTTTCTAACATTTTTCATTAAAACAAATTATAATTGAATGTTTGCCTCAGAAAACATGAAGCGAAAGCCATCCATTGAGAAGAAAAGTTCATTTATTGTCACTCCTGCCTTCGAAAGCGTTATTACTGGCTTTAAATGGATTTAGAATCTCATTATTGATTTTAAGTTGAATTTTCTTATAATTTTGGTTAAAACAGAATTTAATTGAATGTTTGCCTCGAGAAATGTGACGCGAAAGCCATCCATTGACAAGAAAAGTTTATTTATAGTCACTCATGCCTTCGGAAGCCTTATTACTCGCTTTAAATACTTTTATAGTCTCATTATTGATTTTAAGTTGAATAGTCTTACATTTTTGGTTAACAAAGATTATAATTGAATGTTTGCCTTGGGAAACATGAAGCGAAAGCCATCTATTGACAAGAAAAGTTCATTTATAGTCACTCATTCCTTTGAAAGCGTTATTATTGGTTTTAAATGGATTTATAATTTTATTATTGATTTTAAGTTGAATTTTCTTATAATTTTGATTAAAACAGAATATAATTGAATGTTTCCCTCGAGAAACGTGACGCGAAAGCCATCCATTAAGAAGAAAAGTTTATTTATAGTCACTCATGCCTTCGGAAGCCTTATTACTCGCTTTAAATGCTTTTATAGTCTCAATATTGATTTTAAGCTGAAATTTTTATATTTTTCATTAAAACAGATTATAATTGAATGTTTACCTCCGAAAACACGAAGCGAAAGCCATCCATTCAGAAGAAAAGTTCATTTATTTTCACTCATGCCTTTGAAAGCGTTTTTACTAGTTTTAAATGGACTTATAATCTCATTATTAATTTTAAGTTGAATTTTCTTATAATTTTGGTTAAAACAGAATATAATTGAATGTTTACCTCGAGAAACGCGATGCGAAAGCCATCCATTGAGAAGAAAAGTTTATTTATGTCACTCATGCCTTCGAAAGCCTTATTACTCGCTTTAAATACTTTTATAGTCTCATTATTGATTTTAAGTTGAATATTCTTACATTTTTGGTTAAAACAGATTATAATTAAATGTTAGCCTCGGGAAAGGTGAAGCAAAAGTAATCTATTGACAAGAAAAGTTCATTTATAGTCACTCATGTCTTTGAAAGCGTTATTACTCGCTTAAAATGGTTTTATAATTTGATTATTGATTTTAAGCTGAAGTTTTTTATATTTTTAGTTAAAACAGATTATAATTGACTGTTTGCTTCGAGAAACATGATGCGAAAGTCATCTATTGACAAGAAAAGTTCATTTATAGTCGCTCATGCCTTTGAAAGCCTTATTACTCGCTTTAAATGGTTTTGTAATCTGATTATTGATTTTAAGATGAAGTTTTTTAGATTTTTGGTTAAAACAAATTATAATTGAATGTTTGCTTCGGGAAACATGACGCGAAAGCCATATATTGACAAGAAAAGTTCATTTATAGTCGCTCATGCCTTTGAAAGCCTTATTACTCGCTTTAAATGGTTTTATATTCTGATTATTGATTTTAAGCTGAAGTTTTTTATATTTTTGGTTAAAATAGATTATAATTGAATGTTTGCATCGAGAAACATGATGCGAAAGCCATCCATTGATAAAAAAAGTTCATTTATAGTCGCTCATACCTTCGAAATCTTTTTTACTCATTTTAAATGGTTTCATAATCTCATTATTGATTTTGAGTTGAATATTCCTACATTTTTGGTTAAAACAGATTATAATTGAATGCTTACCTCGAAAAACGTGAAGTAAAAGCCATCTATTGACAAGAAAAGTTTATTTATAGTCACTCATGCGTTTGGAAGCGTTATTACTGGCTTTAATTGGATTTATAATCTCATTATTGATTTTAAGTTGAAATCTCTTATAATTTTGGTTAAAATAGAATATAATTAAATGTTTGCCTCGAGAAACGTGATGCAAAAGCCATCCATTGACAACAAAAGTTTATTTATAGTCACTCATGCCTTCGGAAGCCTTATTACTCGCTTTAAATGCTTTTATAGTCTCAATATTGATTTTAAGTTGAATTTTCTTGCATTTTTCATTAAAACAGATTATAATTGAATGTTTGCCTCCGAAAACATGAAGTGAAAGCCATCCATTGAGAAGAAAAGTTCATTTATTGTCACTCATGCCTTTGAAAGCGTTATTACTGGCTTTAAGTGGATTTAGAATCTCATTATTGATTTTAAGTTGAATTTTCTTATAATTTTGGTTAAAACAGAATTTAATTGAATGTTTGCCTCGAGAAATGTGTCGCGAAAGCCATCCATTGATAAGAAAAGTTTATTAATAGTCACTCATGCCTTCGGAAGCCTTATTACTTGCTTTAAATACGTTTATAGTCTTATTATTGATTTTAAGTTGAATATTCTTACATTTTCGGTTAACAAAGACTATAATTGAATGTTTGGCTTGGGAAACATGAACCGAAAGCCATCTATTGACAAGAAAAGTTCATGTATAGTCACTCATTCCTTTGAAAGCGTTATTATTGGTTTTAAATGGATTTATAATCTCATTATTGATTTTAAGTTGAATTTTCTTATAATTTTGATTAAAACAGAATATAATTGAATGTTTGCCTCGAGAAACGTGACGCAAAAGCCATCCATTAACAAGAAAAGTTTATTTATAGTCACTCATGCCTTCGGAAGCCTTATTACTCGCTTTAAATGCTTTTATAGTCTCAATATTGATTTTACGTTGAATTTTCTTATATTTTTCATTAAAACAGATTATAATTGAATGTTTGCCTCCGAAAACACGAAGCGAAAGCCATCCATTGAGAAGAAAAGTTCATTTATTGTCACTCATGCCTTCGAAAGCGTTATTACTAGTTGTAAATGGACTTATAATCTCATTATTAATTTTAAGTTGAATTTTCTTATAATTTTGGTTAAAACAGAATATAATTGAATGTTTGCCTAGAGAAACGTGATGCGAAAGCCATCCATTGAGAAAAAAAGTTTATTTATGTCACTCATGCCTTCGAAAGCCTTATTACTCGCTTTAAATACTTTTATAGTCTCATTATTGATTTTAAGTTGAATATTCTTACATTTTTGGTTAAAACAGATTATAATTGAATGTTAGCCTCGGGAAAGGTGAAGCGAAAGCCATCTATTGACAAGAAAAGTTCATTTATAGTCACTCATGTCTTTGAAAGCGTTATTACACGCTTAAAATGGTTTTATAATTTGATTATTGATTTTAAGATGAAGTTTTTATATTTTTGGTTAAAACAGATTATAATTGAATGTTTGCTTCGGGAAACATGACGCGAAAGCCATCTATTGACAAGAAAAGTTCTTTTATAGTTACTCATGTCTTTGAAAGCGTTATTACTCGCTTTAAATGGTTTTATAATCTGATTATTGATTTTAAGCTGAAGTTTTTATATTTTTGGTTAAAACAGATTATAATTGAATGTTTGCTTCGAGAAACGTGACGCGAAAGCCATCCGTTGACAAAAAAAGTTCATTTATAGTCGCTTATGCCTTCGAAATCCTTTTTACTCGTTTTAAATGGTTTCATAATCTCATTATTGGTTTTAAGTTGAATATTCCTACATTTTTAGTTAAAACAGATTATAATTAAATGTTTGCCTCAGGAAACGTGAAGCAAAAGCCATCTATTGAGAAGAAAAGTTCATTTATAGTCACTCATGTCTTTGAAGCGTTATTACTCGCTTGAAATGGTTTTATAGTTTGATTATTGATTTTAAGTTGAAGTTTTTTATACTTTTGGTTAAAACAAATTATAATTGAATGGTTGCTTCGGAAAACATGACGCGAAAGCCATCTATTGACAAGAAAAGTTCATTTATAGTCGCTCATGCCTTTGAAAGCCTTATTACTCGCTTTAAATGATTTTATAATCTCATTATTGATTTTAAGCTAAAGTTTTTTATATTTTGGTTAAAGCAGATTATAATTGAATGTTTGCTTCGAGAAACGTGACGCGAAAGCCATCCATTGACAAAATAAGTTCATTTGTAGTCGCTCATGCCTTCGAAATCCTTTTTACTCATTTTAAATGGTTTCATAATCTCATTACTCATTTTAGGTTGAATATTCCTACATTTTTGGTTAAAACAGATTATAATTGAATGTTAGCCTCGGAAAACGTGAAGCGAAAGCCATCTATTGACAAGAAAAGTTCATTTATAGTCACTCATGTCTTTGAAAGCGCTATTACTCGCTTTAAATGGTTTTATAGTTTGATTATTGATTTTAAGTTGAAGTTTTTTATATTTTTGGTTAAAACAAATTATAATTGAATGTTTGCTTCGGGAAACATGACGCGAAAGCCATCTATTGATAAGAAAAGTTCATTTATAGTTGCTCATGCCTTTGAAAGCCTTATTACTCGCTTTAAATGGTTTTATAATCTGATTATTGATTTTAAGCTAAAGTTTTTTATATTTTGGTTAAAGCAGATTATAATTGAATGTTTGCTTCGAGAAACGTGACGCGAAAGCCATCCATTGACAAAATAAGTTCATTTGTAGTCGCTCATGCCTTTGAAATACTTTTTACTCGTTTTAAATGGTTTCATAATCTCATTACTAATTTTAAGTTGAATATTCCTACATTTTTGGTTAAACCAGATTATAATTGAATGTTTGCTTCGAGAAACGTGACGCGAACGCCATCCATTGACAAAAAAAGTTCATTTATAGTCGCTCATGCCTTCGAAATCCTTTTTACTCGTTTTAAATGGTTTCATAATCTCATTATTGGTTTAAAGTTCAATATTCCTACATTTTTAGTTAAAACAGATTATAATTGAATGTTTGCCTCAGGAAACGTGAAGCAAAAGCCATCTATTGAGAAGGAAAGTTCATTTATAGTCACTCATGTCTTTGAAGCGTTATTACCCGCTTTAAATGGTTTTATAGTTTGATTATTGATTTTAAGTTGAAGTTTTCTATATTTTTGGTTAAAACAAATTATAATTGAATGTTTGCTTCGGAAAACATGACGCGAAAGCCATCTATTAACAAGAAAAGTTCATTTATAGTCGCTCATGCCTTTGAAAGCCTTATTACTCGCTTTAAATGGTTTTATAATCTGATTATTGATTTTAAGCTGAAGTTTTTTATAGTTTTTGTTAAAACAGATTATAATTGAATTTTTGCTTCAGGAAACATGACGCGAAAGCCATCTATTGACAAGAAAAGTTCATTTATAGTCGCTCATGCCTTTGAAAGCCATATTACTCGCTTTAAATGGTTTTATAATCTGATTATTAATTTTAAGCTGAAGTTTTTTATATTTTTGGTTAAAACATATTATAATTGAATGTTTGCTTCGAGAAACGTGATGCGAAAGCCATCCATTGATAAAATAAGTTCATTTATAGTCGCTTATGCCTTCAAAATCCTTTTTACTCGTTTTAAATGGTTTCATAATCTCATTATTGGTTTTAAGTTGAATATTCCTACATTTTTTGTTAAAATCGATTACAATTGAATGTTTGCCTCAGGAAACGTGAAGCAAAAGCCATCTATTGACAAGAAAAGTTCATTTACAGTCACTCATGTCTTTGAAAGCGTTATTACTCGCTTTAAATAGTTTTATAGTTTGATTATTGATTTTAAGTTGAAGTTTCTTATATTTTTTGTTAAAACAAATTATAATTGAATGTTTGCTTCGGGAAACATGACGCGAAAGCCATCTATTGACAAGAAAAGTTCATTTATAGTCGCTCATGCCTTTGAAAGCCTTATTACTCGCTTTAAATGGTTTTATATTCTGATTATTGATTTTAAGCTGAAGTTTTTTATATTTTTGGTTAAAACAGATTGTAATTGAATGTTTTCTTCGAGAAACGTGATGCGAAAGCCATCCATTGATAAAAAAAGTTCATTTATAGTCGCTCATCCATTTGAAATCCTTTTTACTCATTTTAAATGGTTTCATAATCTCATTATTGATTTTAAGTTGAATATTCCTACATTTTTGGTTAAAACAGATTATAATTGAATGTTTACCTCGGGAAACATGAAGTAAAAGCCATCTATTGACAAGAAAAGTTCATTTATAGTCACTCATGCGTTTGAAAGCGTTATTACTGGCTTTAATTGGATTTAAAATCCCATTATTGATTTTAAGTTGAATTTTCTTATAATTTTGGTTAAAACAGAATTTAATTGAATGTTTGCCTCGAGAAATGTGTCGCGAAAGCCATCCATTGATAAGAAAAGTTTATTAATAGTCACTCATGCCTTCGGAAGCCTTATTACTCGCTTTAAATACGTTTATAGTCTTATTATTGATTTTAAGTTGAATATTCTTACATTTTTGGTTAACAAAGATTATAATTGAATGTTTGCCTTGGGAAACATGAACCGAAAGCCATCTATTTACAAGAAAAGTTCATTTATAGTCACTTATTCCTTTGAAAGCGTTATTATTGGTTTTAAATGGATTTATAATCTCATTATTGATTTTAAGTTGAATTTTCTTATAATTTTGATTAGAACAGAATATAATTGAATGTTTGCCTCGAGAAACGTGACGCAAAAGCCATCCATTAACAAGAAAAGTTTATTTATAGTCACTCATGCCTTCGAAAGCCTTATTACTCGCTTTAAATGCTTTTATAGTCTCAATATTGATTTTAAGTTGAATTTTCTTATATTTTTCATTAAAACAGATTATAATTGAATGTTTGCCTTCGAAAACACGAAGCGAAAGCCATCCATTGAGAAGAAAAGTTCATTTATTGTCACTCATACCTTCGAAAGCGTTATTACTAGTTTTAAATGGACTTATAATCTCATTATTAATTTTAAGTAGAACTTTCTTATAATTTTGGTTAAAACAGAATATAATTGATTGTTTGCCTCGAGAAACGTGATGCGAAAACCATCCATTGAGAAGAAAAGTTTATTTATGTCACTCATGCCTTCGAAAACCTTTTTACTCGCTTTAAATACTTTTATAGTCTCATTATTGATTTTAAGTTGAATATTCTTACATTTTTGGTTAAAACAGATTATAATTGAATGTTTGCTTCGAGAAACGTGACGCGAAAGCCATCAGTTGACAAAAAAAGTTCATTTATAGTCGCTCATGCCTTCGAAATCCTTTTTACTCGTTTTAAATGGTTTCATAATCTCATTATTGGTTTTAAGTTGAATATTCCTACATTTTTAGTTAAAACAGATTATAATTAAATATTTGCCTCAGGAAACGTTAAGCAAAAGCCATCTATTGAGAAGAAAAGTTCATTTATAGTCACTAATGTCTTTGAAGCGTTATTACTCGCTTTAAATGGTTTTATAGTTTGATTATTGATTTTAAGTTGAAGTTTTTTATACTTTTGGTTAAAACAAATTATAATTGAATGGTTGCTTCGGAAAACATGACGCGAAAGCCGTCTATTGACAAGAAAAGTTCATTTATTGTCGCTCATGCCTTTGAAAGCCTTATTACTCGCTTTAAATGATTTTATAATCTGATTATTGATTTTAAGCTGAAGTTTTTTATATTTTGGTTAAAGCAAATTATAATTGAATGTTTGCTTCGAGAAACGTGACGCGAAAGCCATCCATTGACAAAATAAGTTCATTTGTAGTCGCTCATGCCTTCGAAATCCTTTTTACTCGTTTTAAATGGTTTCATAATCTCATTACTCATTTTAAGTTGAATATTCCTAGATTTTTGGTTAAAATAGATTATAATTGAATGTTAGCCTCGGAAAACGTGAAGCGAAAGCCATCTATTGACAAGAAAAGTTCATTTATAGTCACTCATGTCTTTGAAAGCGTTATTACTCGCTTTAAATGGTTTTATAGTTTGATTATTGATTTTAAGTTGAAGTTTTTTATATTTTTGGTTAAAACAAATTATAATTGAATGTTTGCTTCGGGAAACATGACGCGAAAGCCATCTATTGATAAGAAAAGTTCATTTATAGTTGCTCATGCCTTTGAAAGCCTTATTACTCGCTTTAAATGGTTTTATAATCTGATGATTGATTTTAAGCTAAAGTTTTTTATATTTTGGTTAAAGCAGATTATAATTAAATGTTTGCTTGGAGAAGCGTGACGCGAAAGCCATCCATTGACAAAATAAGTTCATTTGTAGTCGCTCATGCCTTTGAAATCCTTTTTACTCGTTTTAAATGGTTTCATAATCTCATTACTAATTTTAAGTTGAATATTCCTACATTTTTGGTTAAAACAGATTATAATTGAATGTTTCCTTCGAGAAACGTGACGCGAACGCCATCCATTGACAAAAAAAGTTCATTTATAGTCGCTCATGCCTTCGAAATCCTTTTTACTCGTTTTAAATGGCTTCATAATCTCATTATTGGTTTGAAGTTCAATATTCCTACATTTTTAGTTAAAACAGATTATAATTGAATGTTTGCCTCAGGAAACGTGAAGCAAAAGCCATCTATTGAGAAGAAAAGTTCATTTATAGTCACTCATGTCTTTGAAGCGTTATTACTCGCTTTAAATGGTTTTATAGTTTGATTATTGATTTTAAGTTGAAGTTTTCTATATTTTTGGTTAAAACAAATTATAATGGAATGTTTGCTTCAGAAAACATGACGCGAAAGCCATCTATTGACAAGAAAAGTTCATTTATAGTCGCTCATGCCTTTGAAAGCCTTATTACTCGCTTTAAATGGTTTTATTATCTGATTATTGATTTTAAGCTGAAGTTTTTTATATTTTTGGTTAAAACAGATTATAATTGAATGTTTGCTTCGGGAAACATGACGCGAAAGCCATATATTGACAAGAAAAGTTCATTTATAGTCGCTCATGCCTTTGAAAGCCTTATTACTCGCTTTAAATGGTTTTATAATCTGATTATTGATTTTAAGCTGAAGTTTTTTATATTTTTGGTTAAAACAGATTAGAATTGAATGTTTGCTTCGAGAAACGTGATGCGAAAGCCATCCATTGATAAAAAAAGTTCATTTATAGTCGCTCATGCCTTCGAAATCCTTTTTACTCATTTTAATTGGTTTCATAATCTCATTATTGATTTTAATTTGAATATTCCTATATTTGTGGTTAAAAGAGATTATAATTGAATGTTTACCTCGGGAAACGTGAAGTAAAAGCCATCTATTGACAAGAAAAGTTCATTTATAGTCACTCATGCGTTTGAAAGCGTTGTTACTGGCTTTAATTGGATTTATAATCTCATTATTGATTTTAAGTTGAATTCTCTTATAATTTTGGTTAAAACAGAATATAATTGAATGTTTGCCTCGAAAAACGTGATGCAAAAGCCATTCATTGACAACAAAAGTTTATTTATAGTCACTCATGCCTTCAGAAGCCTTATTACTCGCTTTAAATGCTTTTATAGTCTCAATATTGATTTTATGTTGAATTTTCTTGCATTTTTCATTAAAACAGATTATAATTGAATGTTTGCCTCCGAAAACATGAAGCGAAAGCCATCCATTGAGAAGAAAAGTTCATTTATTGTCACTTATGCCTTTGAAAGCGTTATTACTGGCTTTAAGTGGATTTAGAATCTCATTATTGATTTTAAGTTGAATTTTCTTATAATTTTGGTTAAAACAGAATTTAATTGAATGTTTGCCTCGAGAAATGTGACGCGAAAGCCATCCATTGATAAGAAAAGTTTATTAATAGTCACTCATGCCTTCGGAAGCCTTATTACTCGCTTTAAATACGTTTATAGTCTTATTATTGATTTTAAGTTGAATATTCTTACATTTTTGGTTAACAAAGATTATAATTGAATGTTTGCCTCCGAAAACACGAAGCGAAAGCCATCCATTGAGAAGAAAAGTTTATTTATGTCACTCATGCCTTCGAAAGCCTTATTACTCGCTTTAAATACTTTTATAGTCTCATTATTTATTTTAAGTTGAATATTCTTACATTTTTTGTTAAAACAGATTATAATTGAATGTTAGCCTCGGGAAAGGTGAAGCGAAAGCCATCTATTGACAAGAAAAGTTCATTTATAGTCACTCATGTCTTTGAAAGCGTTATTACTCGCTTAAAATGGTTTTATAATTTGATTATTGATTTTAAGATGAAGTTTTTTATATTTTTGGTTAAAACAGATTATAATTGAATGTTTGCTTCGGGAAACATGACGCGAAAGCCATCTATTGACAAGAAAAGTTCTTTTATAGTTACTCATGTCTTTGAAAGCGTTATTACTCGCTTTAAATGGTTTTATAATCTGATTATCGATTTTAAGCTGAAGTTTTTATATTTTTAGTTAAAACAGATTATAATTGAATGTTTGCTTCGAGAAACGTGACGCGAAAGCCATCAGTTGACAAAAAAAGTTCATTTATAGTCGCTCATGCCTTCGAAATCCTTTTTACTCGTTTTAAATGGTTTCATAATCTCATTATTGGTTTTAAGTTGAATATTCCTACATTTTTAGTTAAAACAGATTATAATTAAATGTTTGCCTCAGAAAACGTTAAGCAAAAGCAATCTATTGAGAAGAAAAGTTCATTTATAGTCACTCATGTCTTTGAAGCGTTATTACTCGCTTTAAATGGTTTTATAGTTTGATTATTGATTTTAAGTTGAAGTTTTTTATACTTTTGGTTAAAACAAATTTTAATTGAATGGTTGCTTCGGAAAACATGACGCGGAAGCCATCTATTGACAAGAAAAGTTCATTTATAGTCGCTCATGCCTTTGAAAGCCATATTACTCGCTTTAAATGGCGTTATAATCTGATTATTAATTTTAAGCTGAAGTTTTTTATATTTTTGGTTAAAACATATTATAATTGAATGTTTGCTTCGAGAAACGTGATGCGAAAGCCATCCATTGATAAAATAAGTTCATTTATAGTCGGTTATGCCTTCAAAATCCTTTTTACTCGTTTTAAATGGTTTCATAATCTCATTATTGGTTTTAAGTTGAATATTCCTACATTTTTTGTTAAAATTGATTACAATTGAATGTTTGCCTCAGGAAACGTGAAGCAAAAGCCATCTATTGACAAGAAAAGTTCATTTACAGTCACTCATGTCTTTGAAAGCGTTATTACTCGCTTTAAATAGTTTTATAGTTTGATTATTGATTTTAAGTTGAAGTTGCTTATATTTTTTGTTAAAACAAATTATAATTGAATGTTTGCTTCCGGAAACATGACGCGAAAGCCATCTATTGACAAGAAAAGTTCATTTATAGTCGCTCATGCCTTTGAAAGCCTTATTACTCGTTTTAAATGGTTTTATATTCTGATTATTGATTTTAAGCTGAAGTTTTTTATATTTTTGGTTAAAACAGATTATAATTGAATGTTTGCTTCGAGAAACGTGATGCGAAAGCCATCCATTGATAAAAAAAGTTCATTTATAGTCGCTCATCCATTCGAAATCCTTTTTACTCATTTTAAATGGTTTCATAATCTCATTATTTATTTTAAGTTGAATATTTCTACATTTTTGGTTAAAACAGATTATAATTGAATGTTTACCTCGGGAAACATGAAGTAAAAGCCATCTATTGACAAGAAAAGTTCATTTATAGTCACTCATGCGTTTGAAAGCGTTATTACTGGCTTTAATTGGATTTAGAATCCCATTATTGATTTTAAGTTGAATTTTCTTATAATTTTGGTTAAAACAGAATATAATTGAATGTTTGCCTAGAGAAACGTGATGCGAAAGCCATCCATTGAGAAAAAAAGTTTATTTATGTCACTCATGCCTTCGAAAGCCTTATTACTCGCTTTAAATACTTTTATAGTCTCATTATTGATTTTAAGTTGAATATTCTTACATTTTTGGTTAAAACAGATTATAATTGAATGTTAGCCTCGGGAAAGGTGAAGCGAAAGCCATCTATTGACAAGAAAAGTTCATTTATAGTCACTCATGTCTTTGAAAGCGTTATTACTCGCTTAAAATGGTTTTATAATTTGATTATTGATTTTAAGATGAAGTTTTTTTATATTTTTGGTTAAAACAGATTATAATTGAATGTTTGCTTCGGGAAACATGACGCGAAAGCCATCTATTGACAAAAAAAGTTCTTTTATAGTTACTCATGTCTTTGAAAGCGTTATTACTCGCTTTAAATGGTTTTATAATCTGATTATTGATTTTAAGCTGAAGTTTTTATATTTTTGGTTAAAACAGATTATAATTGAATGTTTGCTTCGAGAAACGTGACGCGAAAGCCATCAGTTGACGAAAAAAGTTCATTTATAGTCGCTCATGCCTTCGAAATCCTTTTTACTCGTTTTAAATGGTTTCATAATCTCATTATTGGTTTTAAGTTTAATATTCCTACATTTTTAGTTAAAACAGATTATAATTAAATGTTTGCCTCAGGAAACGTTAAGCAAAAGCCATATATTGAGAAGAAAAGTTCATTTATAGTCACTAATGTCTTTGAAGCGTTATTACTCGCTTTAAATGGTTTTATAGTTTGATTATTGATTTTAAGTTGAAGTTTTTTATACTTTTGGTTAAAACAAATTATAATTGAATGGTTGCTTCGAAAAACATGACGCGAAAGCCGTCTATTGACAAGAAAAGTTCATTTATTGTCGCTCATGCCTTTGAAAGCCTTATTACTCGCTTTAAATGATTTTATCATCTGATTATTGATTTTAAGCTGAAGTTTTTTATATTTTGGTTAAAGCAAATTATAATTGAATGTTTGCTTCGAGAAACGTGACGCGAAAGCCATCCATTGACAAAATAAGTTCGTTTGTAGTCACTCATGCCTTCGAAATCCTTTTTACTCGTTTTAAATGGTTTCATAATCTCATTACTCATTTTAAGTTGAATATTCCTACATTTTTGGTTAAAACAGATTATAATTGAATGTTAGCCTCGAAAAACGTGAAGCGAAAGCCATCTATTGACAAGAAAAGTTCATTTATAGTCACTCATGTCTTTGAAAGCGTTATTACTCGCTTTAAATGGTTTTATAGTTTGATTATTGATTTTAAGTTGAAGTTTTTTATATTTTTGGTTAAAACAAATTATAATTGAATGTTTGCTGCGGGAAAGATGACGCGAAAGCCATCTATTGACAAGAAAAGTTCATTTATAGTTGCTCATGCCTTTGAAAGCCTTATTACTCGCTTTAAATGGTTTTATAATCTGATTATTGATTTTAAGCTAAAGTTTTTTATATTTTGGTTAAAGCAGATTATAATTGAATGTTTGCTTCGAGAAGCGTGACGCGAAAGCCATCCATTGACAAAATAAGTTCATTTGTAGTCGCTCATGCCTTTGAAATCCTTTTTACTCGTTTTAAATGGTTTCATAATCTCATTACTGATTTTAAGTTGAATATTCCTACATTTTTGGTTAAAACAGATTATAATTGAATGTTTGCTTTGAGAAACATGACGCGAACGCCATCCATTGACAAAAAAAGTTCATTTATAGTCGCTCATGCCTTCGAAATCCTTTTTACTCGTTTTAAATGGCTTCATAATCTCATTATTGGTTTGAAGTTCAATATTCCTACATTTTTAGTTAAAACAGATTATAATTGAATGTTTGCCTCAGGAAACGTGAAGCAAAAGCCATCTATTGAGAAGAAAAGTTCATTTATAGTCACTCATGTCTTTGAAGCGTTATTACTCGCTTTAAATGGTTTTATAGTTTGATTATTGATTTTAAGTTGAAGTTTTTTATACTTTTGGTTAAAACAAATTATAATTGAATGGTTGCTTCGGAAAACATGACGCGAAAGCCGTCTATTGACAAGAAAAGTTCATTTATTGTCGCTCATGCCTTTGAAAGCCTTATTACTCGCTTTAAATGATTTTATCATCTGATTATTGATTTTAAGCTGAAGTTTTTTATATTTTGGTTAAAGCAAATTATAATTGAATGTTTGCTTCGACAAACGTGACGCGAAAGCCATCCATTGACAAAATAAGTTCGTTTGTAGTCGCTCATGCCTTCGAAATCCTTTTTACTCGTTTTAAATGGTTTCATAATCTCATTACTCATTTTAAGTTGAATATTCCTACATTTTTGGTTAAAACAGATTATAATTGAATGTTAGCCTCGAAAAACGTGAAGCGAAAGCCATCTATTGACAAGAAAAGTTCATTTATAGTCACTCATGTCTTTGAAAGCGTTATTACTCGCTTTAAATGGTTTTATAGTTTGATTATTGATTTTAAGTTGAAGTTTTTTATATTTTTGGTTAAAACAAATTATAATTGAATGTTTGCTGCGGGAAAGATGACGCGAAAGCCATCTATTGACAAGAAAAGTTCATTTATAGTTGCTCATGCCTTTGAAAGCCTTATTACTCGCTTTAAATGGTTTTATAATCTGATTATTGATTTTAAGCTAAAGTTTTTTATATTTTGGTTAAAGCAGATTATAATTGAATGTTTGCTTCGAGAAGCGTGACGCGAAAGCCATCCATTGACAAAATAAGTTCATTTGTAGTCGCTCATGCCTTTGAAATCCTTTTTACTCGTTTTAAATGGTTTCATAATCTCATTACTGATTTTAAGTTGAATATTCCTACATTTTTGGTTAAAACAGATTATAATTGAATGTTTGCTTTGAGAAACGTGACGCGAACGCCATCCATTGACAAAAAAAGTTCATTTATAGTCGCTCATGCCTTCGAAATCCTTTTTACTCGTTTTAAATGGCTTCATAATCTCATTATTGGTTTGAAGTTCAATATTCCTACATTTTTAGTTAAAACAGATTATAATTGAATGTTTGCCTCAGGAAACATGAAGCAAAAGCCATCTATTGAGAAGAAAAGTTCATTTATAGTCACTCATGTCTTTGAAGCGTTATTACTCGCTTTAAATGGTTTTATAGTTTGATTATTGATTTTAAGTTGAAGTTTTCTATATTTTTGGTTAAAACAAATTATAATGGAATGTTTGCTTCGGAAAACATGACGCGAAAGCCATCTATTGACAAGAAAAGTTCATTTATAGTCGCTCATGCCTTTGAAAGCCTTATTACTCGCTTTAAATGGTTTTATTATCTGATTATTGATTTTAAGCTGAAGTTTTTTATATTTTGGTTAAAACAGATTATAATTGAATGTTTGCTTCGGGAATCATGACGCGAAAGCCATATATTGACAAGAAAAGTTCATTTATAGTCGCTCATGCCTTTGAAAGCCTTATTACTCGCTTTAAATGGTTTTATAATCTGATTATGGATTTTAAGCTGAAGTTTTTTATATTTTTGGTTAAAACAGATTAGAATTGAATGTTTACTTCGAGAAACGTGATGCGAAAGCCATCCATTGATAAAAAAAGTTCATTTATAGTCGCTCATGCCTTCGAAATCCTTTTTACACATTTTAAATGGTTTCATAATCTCATTATTGATTTTAAGTTGAATATTTCTACATTTTTGGTTAAAACAGATTATAATTGAATGTTTACCTCGGGAAACATGAAGTAAAAGCCATCTATTGACAAGAATAGTTCATTTATAGTCACTCATGCGTTTGAAAGCGTTATTACTGGCTTTAATTGGATTTAGAATCCCATTATTGATTTTAAGTTGAATTTTCTTATAATTTTGGTTAAAACAGAATTTAATTGAATGTTTGCCTCGAGAAATGTGTCGCGAAAGCCATCCATTGATAAGAAAAGTTTATTAATAGTCACTCATGCCTTCGGAAGCCTTATTACTCGCTTTAAATACGTTTATAGTCTTATTATTGATTTTAAGTTGAATATTCTTACATTTTTGGTTAACAAAGATTATAATTGAATGTTTGCCTTGGGAAACATGAACCGAAAGCCATCTATTCACAAGAAAAGTTCATTTATAGTCACTTATTCCTTTGAAAGCGTTATTATTGGTTTTAAATGGATTTATATTCTCATTATTGATTTTAAGTTGAATTTTCTTATAATTTTGATTAGAACAGAATATAATTGAATGTTTGCCTCGAGAAACGTGACGCAAAAGCCATCCATTAACAAGAAAAGTTTATTTATAGTCACTCATGCCTTCGGAAGCCTTATTACTCGCTTTAAATACGTTTATAGTCTTATTATTGATTTTAAGTTGAATATTCTTACATTTTTGGTTAACAAAGATTATAATTGAATGTTTGCCTTGGGAAACATGAACCGAAAGCCATCTATTCACAAGAAAAGTTCATTTATAGTCACTTATTCCTTTGAAAGCGTTATTATTGGTTTTAAATGGATTTATAATCTCATTATTGATTTTAAGTTGAATTTTCTTATAATTTTGATTAGAACAGAATATAATTGAATGTTTGCCTCGAGAAACGTGACGCAAAAGCCATCCATTAACAAGAAAAGTTTATTTATAGTCACTCATGCCTTCGGAAGCCTTATTACTCGCTTTAAATGCTTTTATAGTCTCAATATTGATTTTAAGTTGAATTTTCTTATATTTTTCATTAAAACAGATTATAATTGAATGTTTGCCTTCGAAAACACGAAGCGAAAGCCATCCATTGAGAAGAAAAGTTCATTTATTGTCACTCATACCTTCGAAAGCGTTATTACTAGTTTTAAATGGACTTATAATCTCATTATTAATTTTAAGTTGAACTTTCTTATAATTTTGGTTAAAACAGAATATAATTGATTGTTTACCTCGAGAAACGTGATGCGAAAACCATCCATTGAGAAGAAAAGTTTATTTATGTCACTCATGCCTTCGAAAACCTTTTTACTCGCTTTAAATACTTTTATAGTCTCATTATTGATTTTAAGTTGAATATTCTTACATTTTTGGTTAAAACAGATTATAATTGAATGTTAGCCTCGGGAAAGGTGAAGCGAAAGCCATCTATTGACAAGAAAAGTTCATTTATAGTCACTCATGTCTTTGAAAGCGTTATTACTCGCTTAAAATGGTTTTATAATTTGATTATTGATTTTAAGATGAAGTTTTTTTATATTTTTGGTTAAAACAGATTATAATTGAATGTTTGCTTCGGGAAACATGACGCGAAAGCCATCTATTGACAAAAAAAGTTCTTTTATAGTTACTCATGTCTTTGAAAGCGTTATTACTCGCTTTAAATGGTTTTATAATCTGATTATTGATTTTAAGCTGAAGTTTTTATATTTTTGGTTAAAACAGATTATAATTGAATGTTTGCTTCGAGAAACGTGACGCGAAAGCCATCAGTTGACGAAAAAAGTTCATTTATAGTCGCTCATGCCTTCGAAATCCTTTTTACTCGTTTTAAATGGTTTCATAATCTCATTATTGGTTTTAAGTTGAATATTCCTACATTTTTAGTTAAAACAGATTATAATTAAATGTTTGCCTCAGGAAACGTTAAGCAAAAGCCATATATTGAGAAGAAAAGTTCATTTATAGTCACTAATGTCTTTGAAGCGTTATTACTCGCTTTAAATGGTTTTATAGTTTGATTATTGATTTTAAGTTGAAGTTTTTTATACTTTTGGTTAAAACAAATTATAATTGAATGGTTGCTTCGGAAAACATGACGCGAAAGCCGTCTATTGACAAGAAAAGTTCATTTATTGTCGCTCATGCCTTTGAAAGCCTTATTACTCGCTTTAAATGATTTTATCATCTGATTATTGATTTTAAGCTGAAGTTTTTTATATTTTGGTTAAAGCAAATTATAATTGAATGTTTGCTTCGACAAACGTGACGCGAAAGCCATCCATTGACAAAATAAGTTCGTTTGTAGTCGCTCATGCCTTCGAAATCCTTTTTACTCGTTTTAAATGGTTTCATAATCTCATTACTCATTTTAAGTTGAATATTCCTACATTTTTGGTTAAAACAGATTATAATTGAATGTTAGCCTCGAAAAACGTGAAGCGAAAGCCATCTATTGACAAGAAAAGTTCATTTATAGTCACTCATGTCTTTGAAAGCGTTATTACTCGCTTTAAATGGTTTTATAGTTTGATTATTGATTTTAAGTTGAAGTTTTTTATATTTTTGGTTAAAACAAATTATAATTGAATGTTTGCTGCGGGAAAGATGACGCGAAAGCCATCTATTGACAAGAAAAGTTCATTTATAGTTGCTCATGCCTTTGAAAGCCTTATTACTCGCTTTAAATGGTTTTATAATCTGATTATTGATTTTAAGCTAAAGTTTTTTATATTTTGGTTAAAGCAGATTATAATTGAATGTTTGCTTCGAGAAGCGTGACGCGAAAGCCATCCATTGACAAAATAAGTTCATTTTGTAGTCGCTCATGCCTTTGAAATCCTTTTTACTCGTTTTAAATGGTTTCATAATCTCATTACTGATTTTAAGTTGAATATTCCTACATTTTTGGTTAAAACAGATTATAATTGAATGTTTGCTTTGAGAAACGTGACGCGAACGCCATCCATTGACAAAAAAAGTTCATTTATAGTCGCTCATGCCTTCGAAATCCTTTTTACTCGTTTTAAATGGCTTCATAATCTCATTATTGGTTTGAAGTTCAATATTCCTACATTTTTAGTTAAAACAGATTATAATTGAATGTTTGCCTCAGGAAACGTGAAGCAAAAGCCATCTATTGAGAAGAAAAGTTCATTTATAGTCACTCATGTCTTTGAAGCGTTATTACTCGCTTTAAATGGTTTTATAGTTTGATTATTGATTTTAAGTTGAAGTTTTCTATATTTTTGGTTAAAACAAATTATAATGGAATGTTTGCTTCGGAAAACATGACGCGAAAGCCATCTATTGACAAGAAAAGTTCATTTATAGTCGCTCATGCCTTTGAAAGCCTTATTACTCGCTTTAAATGGTTTTATTATCTGATTATTGATTTTAAGCTGAAGTTTTTTATATTTTGGTTAAAACAGATTATAATTGAATGTTTGCTTCGGGAAACATGACGCGAAAGCCATATATTGACAAGAAAAGTTCATTTATAGTCGCTCATGCCTTTGAAAGCCTTATTACTCGCTTTAAATGGTTTTATAATCTGATTATGGATTTTAAGCTGAAGTTTTTTATATTTTTGGTTAAAACAGATTAGAATTGAATGTTTGCTTCGAGAAACGTGATGCGAAAGCCATCCATTGATAAAAAAAGTTCATTTATAGTCGCTCATGCCTTCGAAATCCTTTTTACACATTTTAAATGGTTTCATAATCTCATTATTGATTTTAAGTTGAATATTTCTACATTTTTGGTTAAAACAGATTATAATTGAATGTTTACCTCGGGAAACATGAAGTAAAAGCCATCTATTGACAAGAAAAGTTCATTTATAGTCGCTCATGCGTTTGAAAGCGTTATTACTCGCTTTAATTGGATTTAGAATCCCATTATTGATTTTAAGTTGAATTTTCTTATAATTTTGGTTAAAACAGAATTTAATTGAATGTTTGCCTCGAGAAATGTGTCGCGAAAGCCATCCATTGATAAGAAAAGTTTATTAATAGTCACTCATGCCTTCGGAAGCCTTATTACTCGCTTTAAATACGTTTATAGTCTTATTATTGATTTTAAGTTGAATATTCTTACATTTTTGGTTAACAAAGATTATAATTGAATGTTTGCCTTGGGAAACATGAACCGAAAGCCATCTATTCACAAGAAAAGTTCATTTATAGTCACTTATTCCTTTGAAAGCGTTATTATTGGTTTTAAATGGATTTATAATCTCATTATTGATTTTAAGTTGAATTTTCTTATAATTTTGATTAGAACAGAATATAATTGAATGTTTGCCTCGAGAAACGTGACGCAAAAGCCATCCATTAACAAGAAAAGTTTATTTATAGTCACTCATGCCTTCGGAAGCCTTATTACTCGCTTTAAATACGTTTATAGTCTTATTATTGATTTTAAGTTGAATATTCTTACATTTTTGGTTAACAAAGATTATAATTGAATGTTTGCCTTGGGAAACATGAACCGAAAGCCATCTATTCACAAGAAAAGTTCATTTATAGTCACTTATTCCTTTGAAAGCGTTATTATTGGTTTTAAATGGATTTATAATCTCATTATTGATTTTAAGTTGAATTTTCTTATAATTTTGATTAGAACAGAATATAATTGAATGTTTGCCTCGAGAAACGTGACGCAAAAGCCATCCATTAACAAGAAAAGTTTATTTATAGTCACTCATGCCTTCGGAAGCCTTATTACTCGCTTTAAATGCTTTTATAGTCTCAATATTGATTTTAAGTTGAATTTTCTTATATTTTTCATTAAAACAGATTATAATTGAATGTTTGCCTTCGAAAACACGAAGCGAAAGCCATCCATTGAGAAGAAAAGTTCATTTATTGTCACTCATACCTTCGAAAGCGTTATTACTAGTTTTAAATGGACTTATAATCTCATTATTAATTTTAAGTTGAACTTTCTTATAATTTTGGTTAAAACAGAATATAATTGATTGTTTGCCTCGAGAAACGTGATGCGAAAACCATCCATTGAGAAGAAAAGTTTATTTATGTCACTCATGCCTTCGAAAACCTTTTTACTCGCTTTAAATACTTTTATAGTCTCATTATTGATTTTAAGTTGAATATTCTTACATTTTTGGTTAAAACAGATTATAATTGAATGTTAGCCTCGGGAAAGGTGAAGCGAAAGCCATCTATTGACAAGAAAAGTTCATTTATAGTCACTCATGTCTTTGAAAACGTTATTACTCGCTTAAAATGGTTTTATAATTTGATTATTGATTTTAAGATGAAGTTTTTTTATATTTTTGGTTAAAACAGATTATAATTGAATGTTTGCTTCGGGAAACATGACGCGAAAGCCATCTATTGACAAAAAAAGTTCTTTTATAGTTACTCATGTCTTTGAAAGCGTTATTACTCGCTTTAAATGGTTTTATAATCTGATTATTGATTTTAAGCTGAAGTTTTTATATTTTTGGTTAAAACAGATTATAATTGAATGTTTGCTTCGAGAAACGTGACGCGAAAGCCATCAGTTGACGAAAAAAGTTCATTTATAGTCGCTCATGCCTTCGAAATCCTTTTTACTCGTTTTAAATGGTTTCATAATCTCATTATTGGTTTTAAGTTGAATATTCCTACATTTTTAGTTAAAACAGATTATAATTAAATGTTTGCCTCAGGAAACGTTAAGCAAAAGCCATATATTGAGAAGAAAAGTTCATTTATAGTCACTAATGTCTTTGAAGCGTTATTACTCGCTTTAAATGGTTTTATAGTTTGATTATTGATTTTAAGTTGAAGTTTTTTATACTTTTGGTTAAAACAAATTATAATTGAATGGTTGCTTCGGAAAACATGACGCGAAAGCCGTCTATTGACAAGAAAAGTTCATTTATTGTCGCTCATGCCTTTGAAAGCCTTATTACTCGCTTTAAATGATTTTATCATCTGATTATTGATTTTAAGCTGAAGTTTTTTATATTTTGGTTAAAGCAAATTATAATTGAATGTTTGCTTCGAGAAACGTGACGCGAAAGCCATCCATTGACAAAATAAGTTCGTTTGTAGTCGCTCATGCCTTCGAAATCCTTTTTACTCGTTTTAAATGGTTTCATAATCTCATTACTCATTTTAAGTTGAATATTCCTACATTTTTGGTTAAAACAGATTATAATTGAATGTTAGCCTCGAAAAACGTGAAGCGAAAGCCATCTATTGACAAGAAAAGTTCATTTATAGTCACTCATGTCTTTGAAAGCGTTATTACTCGCTTTAAATGGTTTTATAGTTTGATTATTGATTTTAAGTTGAAGTTTTTCATATTTTTGGTTAAAACAAATTATAATTGAATGTTTGCTGCGGGAAAGATGACGCGAAAGCCATCTATTGACAAGAAAAGTTCATTTATAGTTGCTCATGCCTTTGAAAGCCTTATTACTCGCTTTAAATGGTTTTATAATCTGATTATTGATTTTAAGCTAAAGTTTTTTATATTTTGGTTAAAGCAGATTATAATTGAATGTTTGCTTCGAGAAGCGTGACGCGAAAGCCATCCATTGACAAAATAAGTTCATTTGTAGTCGCTCATGCCTTTGAAATCCTTTTTACTCGTTTTAAATGGTTTCATAATCTCATTACTGATTTTAAGTTGAATATTCCTACATTTTTGGTTAAAACAGATTATAATTGAATGTTTGCTTCGAGAAACGTGACGCGAACGCCATCCATTGACAAAAAAAGTTCATTTATAGTCGCTCATGCCTTCGAAATCCTTTTTACTCGTTTTAAATGGCTTCATAATCTCATTATTGGTTTGAAGTTCAATATTCCTACATTTTTAGTTAAAACAGATTATAATTGAATGTTTGCCTCAGGAAACGTGAAGCAAAAGCCATCTATTGAGAAGAAAAGTTCATTTATAGTCACTCATGTCTTTGAAGCGTTATTACTCGCTTTAAATGGTTTTATAGTTTGATTATTGATTTTAAGTTGAAGTTTTCTATATTTTTGGTTAAAACAAATTATAATGGAATGTTTGCTTCGGAAAACATGACGCGAAAGCCATCTATTGACAAGAAAAGTTCATTTATAGTCGCTCATGCCTTTGAAAGCCTTATTACTCGCTTTAAATGGTTTTATTATCTGATTATTGATTTTAAGCTGAAGTTTTTTATATTTTGGTTAAAACAGATTATAATTGAATGTTTGCTTCGGGAAACATGACGCGAAAGCCATATATTGACAAGAAAAGTTCATTTATAGTCGCTCATGCCTTTGAAAGCCTTATTACTCGCTTTAAATGGTTGTATAATCTGATTATGGATTTTAAGCTGAAGTTTTTTATATTTTTGGTTAAAACAGATTAGAATTGAATGTTTGCTTCGAGAAACGTGATGCGAAAGCCATCCATTGATAAAAAAAGTTCATTTATAGTCGCTCATGCCTTCGAAATCCTTTTTACACATTTTAAATGGTTTCATAATCTCATTATTGATTTTAAGTTGAATATTCCTATATTTGTGGTTAAAAGAGATTATAATTGAATGTTTACCTCGGGAAACGTGAAGTAAAAGCCATCTATTGACAAGAAAAGTTCATTTATAGTCACTCATGCATTTGAAAGCGTTATTACTTGCTTTAATTGGATTTATAATCTCATTATTGATTTTAAGTTGAATTCTCTTATAATTTTGGTTAAAACAGAATATAATTGAATGTTTGCCTCGAAAAACGTGACGCAAAAGCCATCCATTAACAAGAAAAGTTTATTTATAGTCACTCATGCCTTCGGAAGCCTTATTACTCGCTTTAAATGCTTTTATAGTCTCAATATTGATTTTAAGTTGAATTTTCTTATATTTTTCATTAAAACAGATTATAATTGAATGTTTGCCTCCGAAAACACGAAGCGAAAGCCATCCATTGAGAAGAAAAGTTCATTTATTGTCACTCATACCTTCGAAAGCGTTATTACTAGTTTTAAATGGACTTATAATCTCATTATTAATTTTAAGTTGAACTTTCTTATAATTTTGGTTAAAACAGAATATAATTGATTGTTTGCCTCGAGAAACGTGATGCGAAAACCATCCATTGAGAAGAAAAGTTTATTTATGTCACTCATGCCTTCGAAAACCTTTTTACTCGCTTTAAATACTTTTATAGTCTCATTATTGATTTTAAGTTGAATATTCTTACATTTTTGGTTAAAACAGATTATAATTGAATGTTAGCCTCGGGAAAGGTGAAGCGAAAGCCATCTATTGACAAGAAAAGTTCATTTATAGTCACTCATGTCTTTGAAAACGTTATTACTCGCTTAAAATGGTTTTATAATTTGATTATTGATTTTAAGATGAAGTTTTTTTATATTTTTGGTTAAAACAGATTATAATTGAATGTTTGCTTCGGGAAACATGACGCGAAAGCCATCTATTGACAAAAAAAGTTCTTTTATAGTTACTCATGTCTTTGAAAGCGTTATTACTCGCTTTAAATGGTTTTATAATCTGATTATTGATTTTAAGCTGAAGTTTTTATATTTTTGGTTAAAACAGATTATAATTGAATGTTTGCTTCGAGAAACGTGACGCGAAAGCCATCAGTTGACGAAAAAAGTTCATTTATAGTCGCTCATGCCTTCGAAATCTTTTTTACTCGTTTTAAATGGTTTCATAATCTCATTATTGGTTTTAAGTTGAATATTCCTACATTTTTAGTTAAAACAGATTATAATTAAATGTTTGCCTCAGGAAACGTTAAGCAAAAGCCATATATTGAGAAGAAAAGTTCATTTATAGTCACTAATGTCTTTGAAGCGTTATTACTCGCTTTAAATGGTTTTATAGTTTGATTATTGATTTTAAGTTGAAGTTTTTTATACTTTTGGTTAAAACAAATTATAATTGAATGGTTGCTTCGGAAAACATGACGCGAAAGCCGTCTATTGACAAGAAAAGTTCATTTATTGTCGCTCATGCCTTTGAAAGCCTTATTACTCGCTTTAAATGATTTTATCATCTGATTATTGATTTTAAGCTGAAGTTTTTTATATTTTGGTTAAAGCAAATTATAATTGAATGTTTGCTTCGAGAAACGTGACGCGAAAGCCATCCATTGACAAAATAAGTTCGTTTGTAGTCGCTCATGCCTTCGAAATCCTTTTTACTCGTTTTAAATGGTTTCATAATCTCATTACTCATTTTAAGTTGAATATTCCTACATTTTTGGTTAAAACAGATTATAATTGAATGTTAGCCTCGAAAAACGTGAAGCGAAAGCCATCTATTGACAAGAAAAGTTCATTTATAGTCACTCATGTCTTTGAAAGCGTTATTACTCGCTTTAAATGGTTTTATAGTTTGATTATTGATTTTAAGTTGAAGTTTTTTATATTTTTGGTTAAAACAAATTATAATTGAATGTTTGCTGCGGGAAAGATGACGCGAAAGCCATCTATTGACAAGAAAAGTTCATTTATAGTTGCTCATGCCTTTGAAAGCCTTATTACTCGCTTTAAATGGTTTTATAATCTGATTATTGATTTTAAGCTAAAGTTTTTTATATTTTGGTTAAAGCAGATTATAATTGAATGTTTGCTTCGAGAAGCGTGACGCGAAAGCCATCCATTGACAAAATAAGTTCATTTGTAGTCGCTCATGCCTTTGAAATCCTTTTTACTCGTTTTAAATGGTTTCATAATCTCATTACTGATTTTAAGTTGAATATTCCTACATTTTTGGTTAAAACAGATTATAATTGAATGTTTGCTTTGAGAAACGTGACGCGAACGCCATCCATTGACAAAAAAAGTTCATTTATAGTCGCTCATGCCTTCGAAATCCTTTTTACTCGTTTTAAATGGCTTCATAATCTCATTATTGGTTTGAAGTTCAATATTCCTACATTTTTAGTTAAAACAGATTATAATTGAATGTTTGCCTCAGGAAACGTGAAGCAAAAGCCATCTATTGAGAAGAAAAGTTCATTTATAGTCACTCATGTCTTTGAAGCGTTATTACTCGCTTTAAATGGTTTTATAGTTTGATTATTGATTTTAAGTTGAAGTTTTCTATATTTTTGGTTAAAACAAATTATAATGGAATGTTTGCTTCGGAAATCATGACGCGAAAGCCATCTATTGACAAGAAAAGTTCATTTATAGTCGCTCATGCCTTTGAAAGCCTTATTACTCGCTTTAAATGGTTTTATTATCTGATTATTGATTTTAAGCTGAAGTTTTTTATATTTTGGTTAAAACAGATTATAATTGAATGTTTGCTTCGGGAAACATGACGCGAAAGCCATATATTGACAAGAAAAGTTCATTTATAGTCGCTCATGCCTTTGAAAGCCTTATTACTCGCTTTAAATGGTTTTATAATCTGATTATGGATTTTAAGCTGAAGTTTTTTATATTTTTGGTTAAAACAGATTAGAATTGAATGTTTGCTTCGAGAAACGTGATGCGAAAGCCATCCATTGATAAAAAAAGTTCATTTATAGTCGCTCATGCCTTCGAAATCCTTTTTACACATTTAAAATGGTTTCATAATCTCATTATTGATTTTAAGTTGAATATTTCTACATTTTTGGTTAAAACAGATTATAATTGAATGTTTACCTCGGGAAACATGAAGTAAAAGCCATCTATTGACAAGAAAAGTTCATTTATAGTCGCTCATGCGTTTGAAAGCGTTATTACTGGCTTTAATTGGATTTAGAATCCCATTATTGATTTTAAGTTGAATTTTCTTATAATTTTGGTTAAAACAGAATTTAATTGAATGTTTGCCTCGAGAAATGTGTCGCGAAAGCCATCCATTGATAAGAAAAGTTTATTAATAGTCACTCATGCCTTCGGAAGCCTTATTACTCGCTTTAAATACGTTTATAGTCTTATTATTGATTTTAAGTTGAATATTCTTACATTTTTGGTTAACAAAGATTATAATTGAATGTTTGCCTTGGGAAACATGAACCGAAAGCCATCTATTCACAAGAAAAGTTCATTTATAGTCACTTATTCCTTTGAAAGCGTTATTATTGGTTTTAAATGGATTTATAATCTCATTATTGATTTTAAGTTGAATTTTCTTATAATTTTGATTAGAACAGAATATAATTGAATGTTTGCCTCGAGAAACGTGACGCAAAAGCCATCCATTAACAAGAAAAGTTTATTTATAGTCACTCATGCCTTCGGAAGCCTTATTACTCGCTTTAAATACGTTTATAGTCTTATTATTGATTTTAAGTTGAATATTCTTACATTTTTGGTTAACAAAGATTATAATTGAATGTTTGCCTTGGGAAACATGAACCGAAAGCCATCTATTCACAAGAAAAGTTCATTTATAGTCACTTATTCCTTTGAAAGCGTTATTATTGGTTTTAAATGGATTTATAATCTCATTATTGATTTTAAGTTGAATTTTCTTATAATTTTGATTAGAACAGAATATAATTGAATGTTTGCCTCGAGAAACGTGACGCAAAAGCCATCCATTAACAAGAAAAGTTTATTTATAGTCACTCATGCCTTCGGAAGCCTTATTACTCGCTTTAAATGCTTTTATAGTCTCAATATTGATTTTAAGTTGAATTTTCTTATATTTTTCATTAAAACAGATTATAATTGAATGTTTGCCTTCGAAAACACGAAGCGAAAGCCATCCATTGAGAAGAAAAGTTCATTTATTGTCACTCATACCTTCGAAAGCGTTATTACTAGTTTTAAATGGACTTATAATCTCATTATTAATTTTAAGTTGAACTTTCTTATAATTTTGGTTAAAACAGAATATAATTGATTGTTTGCCTCGAGAAACGTGATGCGAAAACCATCCATTGAGAAGAAAAGTTTATTTATGTCACTCATGCCTTCGAAAACCTTTTTACTCGCTTTAAATACTTTTATAGTCTCATTATTGATTTTAAGTTGAATATTCTTACATTTTTGGTTAAAACAGATTATAATTGAATGTTAGCCTCGGGAAAGGTGAAGCGAAAGCCATCTATTGACAAGAAAAGTTCATTTATAGTCACTCATGTCTTTGAAAGCGTTATTACTCGCTTAAAATGGTTTTATAATTTGATTATTGATTTTAAGATGAAGTTTTTTTATATTTTTGGTTAAAACAGATTATAATTGAATGTTTGCTTCGGGAAACATGACGCGAAAGCCATCTATTGACAAAAAAAGTTCTTTTATAGTTACTCATGTCTTTGAAAGCGTTATTACTCGCTTTAAATGGTTTTATAATCTGATTATTGATTTTAAGCTGAAGTTTTTATATTTTTGGTTAAAACAGATTATAATTGAATGTTTGCTTCGAGAAACGTGACGCGAAAGCCATCAGTTGACGAAAAAAGTTCATTTATAGTCGCTCATGCCTTCGAAATCCTTTTTACTCGTTTTAAATGGTTTCATAATCTCATTATTGGTTTTAAGTTGAATATTCCTACATTTTTAGTTAAAACAGATTATAATTAAATGTTTGCCTCAGGAAACGTTAAGCAAAAGCCATATATTGAGAAGAAAAGTTCATTTATAGTCACTAATGTCTTTGAAGCGTTATTACTCGCTTTAAATGGTTTTATAGTTTGATTATTGATTTTAAGTTGAAGTTTTTTATACTTTTGGTTAAAACAAATTATAATTGAATGGTTGCTTCGGAAAACATGACGCGAAAGCCGTCTATTGACAAGAAAAGTTCATTTATTGTCGCTCATGCCTTTGAAAGCCTTATTACTCGCTTTAAATGATTTTATCATCTGATTATTGATTTTAAGCGGAAGTTTTTTATATTTTGGTTAAAGCAAATTATAATTGAATGTTTGCTTCGAGAAACGTGACGCGAAAGCCATCCATTGACAAAATAAGTTCGTTTGTAGTCGCTCATGCCTTCGAAATCCTTTTTACTCGTTTTAAATGGTTTCATAATCTCATTACTCATTTTAAGTTGAATATTCCTACATTTTTGGTTAAAACAGATTATAATTGAATGTTAGCCTCGGAAAACGTGAAGCGAAAGCCATCTATTGACAAGAAAAGTTCATTTATAGTCACTCATGTCTTTGAAAGCGTTATTACTCGCTTTAAATGGTTTTATAGTTTGATTATTGATTTTAAGTTGAAGTTTTTTATATTTTTGGTTAAAACAAATTATAATTGAATGTTTGCTGCGGGAAAGATGACGCGAAAGCCATCTATTGACAAGAAAAGTTCATTTATAGTTGCTCATGCCTTTGAAAGCCTTATTACTCGCTTTAAATGGTTTTATAATCTGATTATTGATTTTAAGCTAAAGTTTTTTATATTTTGGTTAAAGCAGATTATAATTGAATGTTTGCTTCGAGAAGCGTGACGCGAAAGCCATCTATTGACAAAATAAGTTCATTTGTAGTCGCTCATGCCTTTGAAATCCTTTTTACTCGTTTTAAATGGTTTCATAATCTCATTACTGATTTTAAGTTGAATATTCCTACATTTTTGGTTAAAACAGATTATAATTGAATGTTTGCTTCGAGAAACGTGACGCGAACGCCATCCATTGACAAAAAAAGTTCATTTATAGTCGCTCATGCCTTCGAAATCCTTTTTACTCGTTTTAAATGGCTTCATAATCTCATTATTGGTTTGAAGTTCAATATTCCTACATTTTTAGTTAAAACAGATTATAATTGAATGTTTGCCTCAGGAAACGTGAAGCAAAAGCCATCTATTGAGAAGAAAAGTTCATTTATAGTCACTCATGTCTTTGAAGCGTTATTACTCGCTTTAAATGGTTTTATAGTTTGATTATTGATTTTAAGTTGAAGTTTTCTATATTTTTGGTTAAAACAAATTATAATGGAATGTTTGCTTCGGAAAACATGACGCGAAAGCCATCTATTGACAAGAAAAGTTCATTTATAGTCGCTCATGCCTTTGAAAGCCTTATTACTCGCTTTAAATGGTTTTATTATCTGATTATTGATTTTAAGCTGAAGTTTTTTATATTTTGGTTAAAACAGATTATAATTGAATGTTTGCTTCGGGAAACATGACGCGAAAGCCATATATTGACAAGAAAAGTTCATTTATAGTCGCTCATGCCTTTGAAAGCCTTATTACTCGCTTTAAATGGTTTTATAATCTGATTATGGATTTTAAGCTGAAGTTTTTTATATTTTTGGTTAAAACATATTAGAATTGAATGTTTGCTTCGAGAAACGTGATGCGAAAGCCATCCATTGATAAAAAAAGTTCATTTATAGTCGCTCATGCGTTCGAAATCCTTTTTACACATTTTAAATGGTTTCATAATCTCATTATTGATTTTAAGTTGAATATTCCTATATTTGTGGTTAAAAGAGATTATAATTGAATGTTTACCTCGGGAAACGTGAAGTAAAAGCCATCTATTGACAAGAAAAGTTCATTTATAGTCACTCATGCATTTGAAAGCGTTATTACTGGCTTTAATTGGATTTATAATCTCATTATTGATTTTAAGTTGAATTCTCTTATAATTTTGGTTAAAACAGAATATAATTGAATGTTTGCCTCGAAAAACGTGATGCAAAAGCCATTCATTGACAACAAAAGTTTATTTATAGTCACTCATGCCTTCGGAAGCCTTATTACTCGCTTTAAATGCTTTTATAGTCTCAATATTGATTTTATGTTGAATTTTCTTGCATTTTTCATTAAAACAGATTATAATTGAATGTTTGCCTCCGAAAACACGAAGCGAAAGCCATCCATTGAGAAGAAAATTTTATTTATGTCACTCATGCCTTCAAAAGCCTTATTACTCGCTTTAAATACTTTTATAGTCTCATTATTGATTTTAAGTTGAATATTCTTACATTTTTTGTTAAAACAGATTATAATTGAATGTTAGCCTCGGGAAAGGTGAAGCGAAAGCCATCTATTGACAAGAAAAGTTCATTTATAGTCACTCATGTCTTTGAAAGCGTTATTACTCGCTTAAAATGGTTTTATAATTTGATTATTGATTTTAAGATGAAGTTTTTTATATTTTTGGTTAAAACAGATTATAATTGAATGTTTGCTTCGGGAAACATGACGCGAAAGCCATCTATTGACAAGAAAAGTTCTTTTATAGTTACTCATGTCTTTGAAAGCGTTATTACTCGCTTTAAATGGTTTTATAATCTGATTATTGATTTTAAGCTGAAGTTTTTATATTTTTGGTTAAAACAGATTATAATTGAATGTTTGCTTCGAGAAACGTGACGCGAAAGCCATCAGTTGACAAAAAAAGTTCATTTATAGTCGCTCATGCCTTCGAAATCCTTTTTACTCGTTTTAAATGGTTTCATAATCTCATTATTGGTTTTAAGTTGAATATTCCTACATTTTTAGTTAAAACAGATTATAATTAAATGTTTGCCTCAGAAAACGTTAAGCAAAAGCCATCTATTGAGAAGAAAAGTTCATTTATAGTCACTCATGTCTTTGAAGCGTTATTACTCGCTTTAAATGGTTTTATAGTTTGATTATTGATTTTAAGTTGAAGTTTTTTATACTTTTGGTTAAAAAAAATTATAATTGAATGGTTGCTTCGGAAAACATGACGCGAAAGCCATCTATTGACAAGAAAAGTTCATTTATAGTCGCTCATGCCTTTGAAAGCCTTATTACTCGCTTTAAATGATTTTATAATCTGATTATTGATTTTAAGCTGAAGTTTTTTATATTTTGGTTAAAGCAAATTATAATTGAATGTTTGCTTCGAGAAACGTGACGCGAAAGCCATCCATTGACAAAATAAGTTCATTTGTAGTCGCTCATGCCTTCGAAATGCTTTTTACTCGTTTTAAATGGTTTCATAATCTCATTACTCATTTTAAGTTGAATATTCCTACATTTTTGGTTAAAACAGATTATAATTGAATGTTAGCCTCGGAAAACGTGAAGCGAAAGCCATCTATTGACAAGAAAAGTTCATTTATAGTCACTCATGTCTTTGAAAGCGTTATTACTCGCTTTAAATGGTTTTATAGTTTGATTATTGATTTTAAGTTGAAGTTTTTTATATTTTTGGTTAAAACAAATTATAATTGAATGTTTGCTTCAGGAAACATGATGCGAAAGCCATCTATTGACAAGAAAAGTTTATTTATAGTTGCTCATACCTTTGAAAGCCTTATTACTCGCTTTAAATGGTTTTATAATCTGATTATTGATTTTAAGCTAAAGTTTTTTATATTTTGGTTAAAGCAGATTATAATTGAATGTTTGCTTCGAGAAACGTGACGCGAAAGCCATCCATTGACAAAATAAGTTCATTTGTAGTCGCTCATGCCTTTGAAATCCTTTTTACTCGTTTTAAATGGTTTCATAATCTCATTACTGATTTTAAGTTGAATATTCCTACATTTTTGGTTAAAACAGATTATAATTGAATGTTTGCTTCGAGAAACGTGACGCGACCGCCATCCATTGACAAAAAAAGTTCATTTATAGTCGCTCATGCCTTCGAAATCCTTTTTACTCGTTTTAAATGGTTTCATAATCTCATTATTGGTTTGAAGTTCAATATTCCTACATTTTTAGTTAAAACAGATTATAATTGAATGTTTACCTCAGGAAACGTGAAGCAAAAGCCATCTATTGAGAAGAAAAGTTCATTTATAGTCACTCATGTCTTTGAAGCGTTATTACTCGCTTTAAATGGTTTTATAGTTTGATTATTGATTTTAAGTTGAAGTTTTCTATATTTTTGGTTAAAACAAATTATAATGGAATGTTTGCTTCGGAAAACATGACGCGAAAGCCATCTATTCACAAGAAAAGTTCATTTATAGTCGCTCATGCCTTTGAAAGCCTTATTACTCGCTTTAAATGGTTTTATTATCTGATTATTGATTTTAAGCTGAAGTTTTTTATATTTTTGGTTAAAACAGATTATAATTGAACCAAAAGCCATCTACTGACAAGAAAAGTTCATTTATACTCACTCATTCTTTTGAAAGCGTTATTATTGGTTTTAAATGGATTTATAATCTCATTATTGATTTTAAGTTGAATTTTCTTATAATTTTGATTAAAACAGAATATAATTGAATGTATGCCTCGAGAAACGTGACGCAAAAGCCATCCATTAACAAGAAAAGTTTATTTATAGTCACTCATGCCTTCGGAAGCCTTATTACTCGCTTTAAATGCTTTTATAGTCTCAATATAGATTTTAAGTTGAATTTTCTTATATTTTTCATTAAAACATATTATAATTGAATATTTGCCTCCGAAAACACGAAGCGAAAGCCATCCATTGAGAAGAAAAGTTCATTTATTGTCACTCATGCCTTCGAAAGCGTTATTACTAGTTTTAAATGGACTTATAATCTCATTATTAATTTTAAGTTGAATTTTCTTATAATTTTGGTTAAAACAGAATATAATTGAATGTTTTCCTCGAGAAACGTGATGGGAAAACCATCCATTGAGAAGAAAAGTTTATTTATGTCACTCATGCCTTCGAAAGCCTTATTACTCGCTTTAAATACTTTTATAGTCTCATTATTGATTTTAAGTTGAATATTCTTACATTTTTTGTTAAAACAGATTATAATTGAATGTTAGCCTCGGGAAAGGTGAAGCGAAAGCCATCTATTGACAAGAAAAGTTCATTTATAGTCACTCATGTCTTTGAAAGCGTTATTACTCGCTTAAAATGGTTTTATAATTTGATTATTGATTTTAAGATGAAGTTTTTTATATTTTTGGTTAAAACAGATTATAATTGAATGTTTGCTTCGGGAAACATGACGCGAAAGCCATCTATTGACAAGAAAAGTTCTTTTATAGTTACTCATGTCTTTGAAAGCGTTATTACTCGCTTTAAATGGTTTTATAATCTGATTATTGATTTTAAGCTGAAGTTTTTATATTTTTGGTTAAAACAGATTATAATTGAATGTTTGCTTCGAGGAACGTTACGCGAAAGCCATCCGTTGACAAAAAAAGTTCATTTATAGTCGCTCATGCCTTCGAAATCCTTTTTACTCGTTTTAAATGGTTTCATAATCTCATTATTGGTTTGAAGTTCAATATTCCTACATTTTTACTTAAAACAGATTATAATTGAATGTTTGCCTCAGGAAACGTGAAGCAAAAGCCATCTATTGAGAAGAAAAGTTCATTTACAGTCACTCATGTCTTTGAAGCGTTATTACTCGCTTTAAATGGTTTTATAGTTTGATTATTGATTTTAAGTTGAAGTTTTTTATACTTTTGGTTAAAACAAATTATAATTGAATGGTTGCTTCGGAAAACATGACGCGGAAGCCATCTATTGACAAGAAAAGTTCATTTATAGTCGCTCATGCCTTTGAAAGCCTTATTACTCGCTTTAAATGATTTTATAATCTGATTATTGATTTTAAGCTGAAGTTTTTTATATTTTGGTTAAAGCAAATTATAATTGAATGTTTGCTTCGAGAAACGTGACGCGAAAGCCATCCATTGACAAAATAAGTTCATTTGTAGTCGCTCATACCTTCGAAATGCTTTTTACTCGTTTTAAATGGTTTCATAATCTCATTACTCATTTTAAGTTGAATATTCCTACATTTTTGGTTAAAACAGATTATAATTGAATGTTAGCCTCGGAAAACGTGAAGCGAAAGCCATCTATTGACAAGAAAAGTTCATTTATAGTCACTCATGTCATTGAAAGCGTTATTACTCGCTTTAAATGGTTTTATAGTTTGATTATTGATTTTAAGTTGAAGTTTTTTATATTTTTGGTTAAAACAAATTATAATTGAATGTTTGCTTCGGGAAACATGATGCGAAAGCCATCTATTGACAAGAAAAGTTTATTTATAGTTGCTCATGCCTTTGAAAGCCTTATTACTCGCTTTAAATGGTTTTATAATCTGATTATTGATTTTAAGCTAAAGTTTTTTATATTTTGGTTAAAGCAGATTATAATTGAATGTTTGCTTCGAGAAACGTGACGCGAAAGCCATCCATTGACAAAATAAGTTCATTTGTAGTTGCCCATGCCTTCGAAATCCTTTTTACTCGTTTTAAATGGTTTCATAATCTCTTTACTGATTTTAAGTTGAATATTCCTACATTTTTGGTTAAAACAGATTATAATTGAATGTTAGCCTCGGGAAACGTGAAGCGAAAGCCATCTATTGACAAGAAAAGTTCATTTATAGTCACTCATGTCTTTGAAGCGTTATTACTCGCTTTAAATGGTTTTATAGTTTGATTATTGATTTTAAGTTGAAGTTTTCTATATTTTTGGTTAAAACAAATTATAATGGAATGTTTGCTTCGGAAAACATGACGCGAAAGCCATCTATTGACAAGAAAAGTTCATTTATAGTCGCTCATGCCTTTGAAAGCCTTATTACTCGCTTTAAATGGTTTTATTATCTGATTATTGATTTTAAGCTGAAGTTTTTTATATTTTTGGTTAAAATAGATTATAATTGAACCGAAAGCCATCTATTGACAAGAAAAGTTCATTTATAGTCACTCATTCTTTTGAAAGCGTTATTATTGGTTTTAAATGGATTTATAATCTCATTATTGATTTTAAGTTGAATTTTCTTATAATTTTGATTAAAACAGAATATAATTGAATGTTTGCCTCGAGAAACGTGACGCAAAAGCCATCCATTAACAAGAAAAGTTTATTTATAGTCACTCATGCCTTCGGAAGCCTTATTACTCGCTTTAAATGCTTTTATAGTCTCAATATAGATTTTAAGTTGAATTTTCCTATATTTTTCATTAAAACAGATTATAATTGAATGTTTGCCTCCGAAAAAACGAAGCGAAAGCCATCCATTGAGAAGAAAAGTTCATTTATTGTCACTCATGCCTTCGAAAGCGTTATTACTAGTTTTAAATGGACTTATAATCTCATTATTAATTTTAAGTTGAACTTTCTTATAATTTTGGTTAAAACAGAATATAATTGAATGTTTGCCTCGAGAAACGTGATGCGAAAACCATCCATTGAGAAGAAAAGTTTATTTATGTCACTCATGCCTTCGAAAGCCTTATTACTCGCTTTAAATACTTTTATAGTCTCATTATTGATTTTAAGTTGAATATTCTTACATTTTTGGTTAAAACAGATTATAATTGAATGTTAGCCTCGGGAAAGGTGAAGCGAAAGCCATCTATTGACAAGAAAAGTTCATTTATAGTCACTCATGTCTTTGAAAGCGTTATTACTCGCTTAAAATGGTTTTATAATTTGATTATTGATTTTAAGATGAAGTTTTTTATATTTTTGGTTAAAACAGATTATAATTGAATGTTTGCTTTGGGAAACATGACACGAAAGCCATCTACTGACAAGAAAAGTTCTTTTATAGTTACTCATGTCTTTGAAAGCGTTATTACTCGCTTTAAATAGTTTTATAATCTGATTATTGATTTTAAGCTGAAGTTTTTATATTTTTGGTTAAAACAGATTATAATTGAATGTTTGCTTTCAGAAACGTTACGCGAAAGCCATCCGCTGACAAAAAAAGTTCATTTATAGTCGCTCATCCCTTCGAAATCCTTTTTACTCGTTTTAAATGGTTTCATAATCTCATTATTGGTTTGAAGTTCAATATTCCTACATTTTTAGTTAAAACAGATTATAATTGAATGTTTGCCTCAGGAAACGTGAAGCAAAAGCCATCTATTGAGAAGAAAAGTTCATTTATAGTCACTCATGTCTTTGAAGCGTTATTACTCGCTTTAAATGGTTTTATAGTTTCATTATTGATTTTAAGTTGAAGTTTTCTATATTTTTGGTTAAAACAAATTATAATGGAATGTTTGCTTCGGAAAACATGACGCGAAAGCCATCTATTGACAAGAAAAGTTCATTTATAGTCGCTCATGCCTTTGAAAGCCTTATTACTCGCTTTAAATGGTTTTATTATCTGATTATTGATTTTAAGCTGAAGTTTTTTATATTTTTGGTTAAAACAGATTATAATTGAATGTTTGCTTCGGGAAACATGACGCGAAAGCCATATATTGACAAGAAAAGTTCATTTATAGTCGCTCATGCCTTTGAAAGCCTTATTACTCGCTTTAAATGGTTTTATAATTTGATTATTGATTTTAAGCTGAAGTTTTTTATATTTTTGGTTAAAACAGATTATAATTGAATGTTTGCTTCGAGAAACGTGATGCGAAAGCCATCCATTGATAAAAAAAGTTCATTTATAGTCGCTCATGCCTTCGAAATCCTTCTTACTCATTTTAAATGGTTTCATAATCTCATTATTGATTTTAAGTTGAATATTCCTATATTTTTGGTTAAAAGAGATTATAATTGAATGTTTACCTCGGGAAACGTGAAGTAAAAGCCATCTATTGACAAGAAAAGTTCATTTATAGTCACTCATGCGTTTGAAAGCGTTATTACTGGCTTTAATTTGATTTATAATCTCATTATTGATTTTAAGTTGAATTCTCTTATAATTTTGGTTAAAACAGAATATAATTGAATGTTTGCCTCGAAAAACGTGATGCAAAAGCCATTCATTGACAACAAAAGTTTATTTATAGTCACTCATGCCTTCGGAAGCCTTATTACTCGCTTTAAATGCTTTTATAGTCTCAATATTGATTTTATGTTGAATTTTCTTGCATTTTTCAGTAAAACAGATTATAATTGAATGTTTGCCTCCGAAAACATGAAGCGAAAGCCATCCATTGAGAAGAAAAGTTCATTTATTGTCACTTATGCCTTTGAAAGCGTTATTACTGGCTTTAAGTGGATTTAGAATCTCATTATTGATTTTAAGTTGAATTTTCTTATAATTTTGGTTAAAACAGAATTTAATTGAATGTTTGCCTCGAGAAATGTGACGCGAAAGCCATCCATTAATAAGAAAAGTTTATTAATAGTCACTCATGCCTTCGGAAGCCTTATTACTCGCTTTAAATACGTTTATAGTCTTATTATTGATTTTAAGTTGAATATTCTTACATTTTTGGTTAACAAAGATTATAATTGAATGTTTGCCTTGGGAAACATGAACCGAAAGCCATCTATTGACAAGAAAAGTTCATTTATAGTCACTCATTCCTTTGAAAGCGTTATTATTGGTTTTAAATGGATTTATAATCTCATTATTGATTTTAAGTTGAATTTTCTTATAATTTTGATTAAAACAGAATATAATTGAATGTTTGCCTCGAGAAACGTGACGCAAAAGCCATCCATTAACAAGAAAAGTTTATTTATAGTCACTCATGCCTTCGGAAGCCTTATTACTCGCTTTAAATGCTTTTATAGTCTCAATATAGATTTTAAGTTGAATTTTCTTATATTTTTCATTAAAACAGATTATAATTGAATGTTTGCCTCCGAAAACACGAAGCGAAAGCCATCCATTGAGAAGAAAAGTTCATTTATTGTCACTCATGCCTTCGAAAGCGTTATTACTAGTTTTAAATGGACTTATAATCTCATTATTAATTTTAAGTTGAATTTTCTTATAATTTTGGTTAAAACAGAATATAATTGAATGTTTGCCTCGAGAAACGTGATGCGAAAACCATCCATTGAGAAGAAAAGTTTATTTATGTCACTCATGCCTTCAAAAGCCTTATTACTCACTTTAAATACTTTTATAGTCTCATTATTGATTTTAAGTTGAATATTCTTACATTTTTGGTTAAAACAGATTATAATTGAATGTTAGCCTCGGGAAAGGTGAAGCGAAAGCCATCTATTGACAAGAAAAGTTCATTTATAGTCACTCATGTCTTTGAAAGCATTATTACTCGCTTAAAATGGTTTTATAATTTGATTATTGATTTTAAGATGAAGTTTTTTATATTTTTGGTTAAAACAGATTATAATTGAATGTTTGCTTCGGGAAACATGACGCGAAAGCCATCTATTGACAAGAAAAGTTCTTTTATAGTTACTCATGTCTTTGAAAGCGTTATTACTCGCTTTAAATGGTTTTATAATCTGATTATTGATTTTAAGCTGAAGTTTTTATATTTTTGGTTAAAACAGATTATAATTGAATGTTTGCTTCGAGAAACGTGACGCGAAAGCCATCCGTTAACAAAAAAAGTTCATTTATAGTCGCTCATGCCTTTGAAATCCTTTTTACTCGTTTTAAATGGTTTCATAATCTCATTATTGGTTTTAAGTTGAATATTCCTACATTTTTAGTTAAAACAGATTATAATTAAATGTTTGCCTCAGAAAACGTTAAGCAAAAGCCATCTATTGAGAAGAAAAGTTCATTTATAGTCACTCATGTCTTTGAAGCGTTATTACTCGCTTTAAATGGTTTTATAGTTTGATTATTGATTTTAAGTTGAAGTTTTTTATACTTTTGGTTAAAACAAATTATAATTGAATGGTTGCTTCGGAAAACATGACGCGGAAGCCGTCTATTGACAAGAAAAGTTCATTTATAGTCGCTCATGCCTTTGAAAGCCTTATTACTCGCTTTAAATGATTTTATAATCTGATTATTGATTTTAAGCTGAAGTTTTTTATATTTTGGTTAAAGCAAATTATATTTGAATGTTTGCTTCGAGAAACGTGACGCGAAAGCCATCCATTGACAAAATAAGTTCATTTGTAGTCGCTCATACCTTCGAAATCCTTTTTACTCGTTTTAAATGGTTTCATAATCTCATTACTCATTTTAAGTTGAATATTCCTACATTTTTGGTTAAAACAGATTATAATTGAATGTTAGCCTCTGAAAACGTGAAGCGAAAGCCATCTATTGACAAGAAAAGTTCATTTATAGTCACTCATGTCTTTGAAAGCGTTATTACTCGCTTTAAATGGTTTTATAGTTTGATTATTGATTTTAAGTTGAAGTTTTTTATATTTTTGGTTAAAACAAATTATAATTGAATGTTTGCTTCGGGAAACATGACGCGAAAGCCATCTATTGACAAGAAAAGTTCATTTATAGTTGCTCATGCCTTTGAAAGCCTTATTACTCGCTTTAAATGGTTTTATAATCTGATTATTGATTTTAAGCTAAAGTTTTTTATATTTTGGTTAAAGCAGATTATAATTGAATGTTTGCTTCGAGAAACGTGACGCGAAAGCCATCCATTGACAAAATAAGTTCATTTGTAGTCGCTCATGCCTTCGAAATCCTTTTTACTCGTTTTAAATGGTTTCATAATCTCATTACTCATTTTAAGTTGAATATTCCTACATTTTTGGTTAAAACAGATTATAATTGAATGTTTGCTTCAAGAAACGTGACGCGAAAGCCATCCCTTGACAAAAAAAGTTCATTTATAGTCGCTCATGCCTTTGAAATCCTTTTTACTCGTTTTAAATGGTTTCATAATCTCATTATTGGTTTTAAGTTGAATATTCCTGCATTTTTAGTTAAAACAGATTATAATTAAATGTTTGCCTCAGAAAACGTTAAGCAAAAGCCATCTATTGAGAAGAAAAGTTCATTTATAGTCACTCATGTCTTTGAAGCGTTATTACTCGCTTTAAATGATTTTATAGTTTGATTATTGATTTTAAGTTGAAGTTTTTTATACTTTTGGTTAAAACAAATTATAACTGAATGGTTGCTTTGGAAAACATGACGCGGAAGCCGTCTATTGACAAGAAAAGTTCATTTATAGTCGCTCATGCCTTTGAAAGCCTTATTACTCGCTTTAAATGATTTTATAATCTGATTATTGATTTTAAGCTGAAGTTTTTTATATTTTGGTTAAAGCAAATTATAATTGAATGTTTGCTTCGAGAAACGTGACGCGAAAGCCATCCATTGACAAAATAAGTTCATTTGTAGTCGCTCATGCCTTCGAAATCTTTTTTACTCGTTTTAAATGGTTTCATAATCTCATTACACATTTTAAGTTGAATATTCCTACATTTTTGGTTAAAACAGATTATAATTGAATGTTAGCCTCGGAAAACGTGAAGCGAAAGCCATCTATTGACAAGAAAAGTTCATTTATAGTCACTCATGTCTTTGAAAGCGTTATTACTCGCTTTAAATGGTTTTCTAGTTTGATTATTGATTTTAAGTTGAAGTTTTTTATATTTTTGGTTAAAACAAATTATAATTGAATGTTTGCTTCGGGAAACATGACGCGAAAGCCATCTATTGACAAGAAAAGTTCATTTATAGTTGCTCATGCCTTTGAAAGCCTTATTACTCGCTTTAAATGGTTTTATAATCTGATTATTGATTTTAAGCTAAAGTTTTTTATATTTTGGTTAAAGCAGATTATAATTGAATGTTTGCTTCGAGAAACGTGACGCAAAAGCCATCCATTGACAAAATAAGTTCATTTGTAGTCCCTCATGCCTTCGAAATCCTTTTTACTCGTTTTAAATGGTTTCATAATCTCATTACTCATTTTAAGTTGAATATTCCTACATTTTTGGTTAAAATAGATTATAATTGAATGTTTGCTTCGAGAAACGTGACGCGAAAGCCATCCGTTCACAAAAAAAGTTCATTTATAGTCGCTCATGCCTTCGAAATCCTTTTTACTCGTTTTAAATTGTTTCATAATCTTATTATTGGTTTGAAGTTCAATACTCCTACATTTTTAGTTAAAACAGATTATAATTGAATGTTTGCCTCAGGAAACGTGAAGCAAAAGCCATCTATTGAGAAGAAAAGTTCATTTATAGTCACTCATGTCTTTGAAGCATTATTACTCGCTTTAAATGGTTTTATAGTTTGATTATTGATTTTAAGTTGAAGTTTTCTATATTTTTGGTTAAAACAAATTATAATGGAATGTTTGCTTCGGAAAACATGACGCGAAAGCCGTCTATTGATAAGAAAAGTTCATTTATAGTCGCTCATGCCTTTGAAAGCCTTATTACTCACTTTAAATGGTTTTATTATCTGATTATTGATTTTAAGCTGAAGTTTTTTATATTTTTGGTTAAAACAGATTATAATTGAATGTTTGCTTCGGGAAACATGACGCGAAAGCCATATATTGACAAGAAAAGTTCATTTATAGTCGCTCATGCCTTTGAAAGCCTTATTACTCGCTTTAAATGGTTTTATAATCTGATTATTGATTTTAAGCTGAAGTTTTTTATATTTTTGGTTAAAACAGATTATAATTGAATGTTTGCTTCGAGAAACGTGATGCGAAAGCCATCAATTGATAAAAAAAGTTCATTTATAGTCGCTCATGCCTTCGAAATCTTTTTTACTCATTTTAAATGGTTTCATAATCTCATTATTGATTTTAAGTTGAATATTCCTATATTTTTCGTTAAAAGAGATTATAATTGAATGTTTACCTCGGGAAACGTGAAGTAAAAGCCATCTATTGACAAGAAAAGTTCATTTATAGTCACTCATGCGTTTGAAAGCGTTATTACTGGCTTTAATTGGATTTATAATATCATTATTGATTTTAAGTTGAATTCTCTTATAATTTTGGTTAAAACAGAATATAATTGAATGCTTGCCTCGAAAAACGTGATGCAAAAGCCATTCATTGACAACAAAAGTTTATTTATAGTCACTCATGCCTTCGGAAGCCTTATTACTCGCTTTAAATGCTTTTATAGTCTCAATATTGATTTTATGTTGAATTTTCTTGCAGTTTTCATTAAAACAGATTATAATTGAATGTTTGCCTCCGAAAACATGAAGCGAAAGCCATCCATTGAGAAGAAAAGTTCATTTATTGTCACTTATGCCTTTGAAAGCGTTATTACTGGCTTTAAGTGGATTTAGAATCTCATTATTGATTTTAAGTTGAATTTTCTTATAATTTTGGTTAAAACAGAATTTAATTGAATGTTTGCCTCGAGAAATGTGACGCGAAACCCATCCATTGATAAGAAAAGTTTATTAATAGTCACTCATGCCTTCGGGAGCCTTATTACTCGCTTTAAATACGTTTATAGTCTTATTATTGATTTTAAGTTGAATATTCTTACATTTTTGGTTAACAAAGATTATAATTGAATGTTTACCTTGGGAAACATGAACCGAAAGCCATCTATTGACAAGAAAAGTTCATTTATAGTCACTCATTCCTTTGAAAGCGTTATTATTGGTTTTAAATGGATTTATAATCTCATTGTTGATTTTAAGTTGAATTTTCTTATAATTTTGATTAAAACAGAATATAATTGAATGTTTGCCTCGAGAAACGTGACGCAAAAGCCATCCATTAACAAGAAAAGTTTATTTATAGTCACTCATGCCTTCGGAAGCCTTATTACTCGCTTTAAATGCTTTTATAGTCTCAATATCGATTTTAAGTTGAATTTTCTTATATTTTTCATTAAAACAGATTATAATTGAATGTTTGCCTCCGAAAACACGAAGCGAAAGCCATCAATTGAGAAGAAAAGTTCATGTATTGTCCCTCATGCCTTCGAAAGCGTTATTACTAGTTTTAAATGGACTTATAATCTCATTATTAATTTTAAGTTGAATTTTCTTATAATTTTGGTTAAAACAGAATATAATTGAATGTTTGCCTCGAGAAACGTGATGCGAAAACCATCCATTGAGAAGAAAAGTTTATTTATGTCACTCATGCCTTCGAAAGCCTTATTACTCGCTTTAAATAATTTTATAGTCTCATTATTGATTTTAAGTTGAATATTCTTACATTTTTGGTTAAAACAGATTATAATTGAATGTTAGCCTCGGGAAAGGTGAAGCGAAAACCATCTATTGACAAGAAAAGTTCATTTATAGTCACTCATATCTTTGAAAGCGTTATTACTCGCTTTAAATGGTTTTATAGTTTGATTATTGATTTTAAGTTGAAGTTTTTTATATTTGTGATTAAAACAGATTATGATTGAATGTTTGCTTCGGGAAACATGACGCGAAAGCCATCTATTGACAAGAAAAGTTCTTTTATAGTTACTCATGTCTTTGAAAGCGTTATTACTCGCTTTAAATGGTTTTATAATCTGATTATTGATTTTAAGCTGAAGTTTTTATATTTTTGGTTAAAACAGATTATAATTGAATGTTTGCTTCGAGAAACGTGACGTGAAAGCCATCCGTTGACAAAAAAAGTTCATTTATAGTCGCTCATGCCTTCGAAATCCTTTTTACTCGTTTTAAATGGTTTCATAATCTCATTATTGGTTTTAAGTTGAATATTCCTACATTTTTAGTTAAAACAGATTATAATTAAATGTTTGCCTCAGAAAACGTTAAGGAAAAGCCATCTATTGAGAAGAAAAGTTCATTTATAGTCACTCATGTCTTTGAAGCGTTATTACTCGCTTTAAATGGTTTTATAGTTTGATTATTGATTTTAAGTTGAAGTTTTTTATACTTTTGGTTAAAACAAATTATAATTGAATGGTTGCTTCGGAAAACATGACGGGGAAGCCGTCTATTGACAAGAAAATTTCATTTATAGTCGCTCATGCCTTTGAAAGCCTTATTACTCGTTTTAAATGATTTTATAATCTGATTATTGATTTTAAGCTGAAGTTTTTTATATTTTGGTTAAAGCAAATTATAATTGAATGTTTGCTTCGAGAAACGTGACGCGAAAGCCGTCCATTGACAAAATAAGTTCATTTGTAGTCGCTCATGCCTTCGAAATCCTTTTTACTCGTTTTAAATGGTTTCATAATCTCATTACTCATTTTAAGTTGAATATTCCTACATTTTTGGTTAAAATAGATTATAATTGAATGTTAGCCTCGGGAAACGTGAAGCGAAAGCCATCTATTGACAAGAAAAGTTCATTTATAGTCACTCATGTCTTTGAAAGCGTTATTACTCGCTTTAAATGGCTTTATAGTTTGATTATTGATTTTAAGTTGAAGTTTTTTATATTTTTGGTTAAAATAAATTATAATTGAATGTTTGCGTCGGGAAACATGACGCGAAAGCCATCTATTGACAAGAAAAGTTCATTTATAGCCGCTCATGCCTTTGAAAGCCTTATTACTCGCTTTAAATGGTTTTATAATCTGATTATTGATTTTAAGCTGAAGTTTTTTATATTTTTTGTTAAAACAGATTATAATTGAATGTTTGTTTCTGGAAACATGACGCGAAAGCCATCTATTGACAAGAAAAGTTCATTTATAGTAGCTCATGCCTTTGAAAGCCTTATTACTCGTTTTAAATGGTTTTATAATCTGATTATTGATTTTAAGCTGAAGTTTTTTATATTTTTGAATAAAACAGATTATAATTGAATGTTTGCTTTGAGAAACGTGACAGGAAAGCCATCCATTGATAAACAAAGTTCATTTATAGTCGCTCATGCGTTCGAAATCCTTTTTACTCGTTTTAAATGGTTTCATAATCTCGTTATTGATTTTAAGTTGAATATTCTTACATTTTTGGTTAAAACAGATTATACTTGAATGTTTGCCTCGGGAAACGTGAAGCAAAAGCCATCTATTGACAAGAAAAGTTCATTTATAGTCACTCATGTCTTTGAAAGCGTTATTACTCGCTTTAAATGGTTTTATAGTTTGATTATTGATTTTAAGTTGAAGTTTTTTATATTTTTGGTTAAAACAAATTATAATTGAATGTTTGCTTTGGGAAACATGATGCGAAAGCCATCTATTGACAAGAAAAGTTCATTTATAGTCGCTCATGCCTTTGAAAGCCTTATTACTCGCTTTAAATGGTTTTATATTCTCATTATTGATTTTAAGCTGAAGTTTTTTATATTTTGGTTAAAACAGATTATAATTAAATGTTTGCTTCGATAAACATGACGCGAAAGCCATCCACTGACAAAATAAGTTCATTTGTAGTCGCCCATGCCTTCGAAATCTTTTTTACTCGTTTTAAATGGTTTCATAATCTCTTTACTGATTTTAAGTTGAATATTCCTACATTCTTGGTTAAAACAGATTATAATTGAATGTTAGCCTCGGGAAACGTGAAGCGAAAGCCATCTATTGACAAGAAAAGTTCATTTATAGACACTCATGTCTTTGAAAGCGTTATTACTCGCTTTAAATGGTTTTATAGTTTGATTATTGATTTTAAGTTTAAGTTTTTTATATTTTTGGTTAAAATAAATTATAATTGAATGTTTGCTTCGGGAAACATGACGCGAAAGCCATCTATTGACAAGAAAAGTTCATTTATAGTCTCTCATGCCTTTGAAAGCCTTATTACTCGCTTTAAATGGTTTTATAATCTGATTATTGATTTTAAGCTGAAGTTTTTTATATTTTGGTTAAAACAGATTATAATTGAATGTTTGCTTCGAAAAACATGACGCGAAAGCCATCCACTGACAAAATAAGTTCATTTGTAGTCGCCCATGCCTTCGAAATCTTTTTTACTCGTTTTAAATGGTTTCATAATCTCTTTACTGATTTTAAGTTGAATATTCCTACATTTTTGGTTAAAACAGATTATAATTGAATGTTAGCCTCGGGAAACGTGAAGCGAAAGCCATCTATTGACAAAAAAAGTTCATTTATAGTCACTCATGTCTTTGAAAGCGTTATTACTCGCTTTAAATGGTTTTATAGTTTGATTATTGATTTTAAGTTTAAGTTTTTTATATTTTTGGTTAAAATAAATTATAATTGAATGTTTGCTTCGGGAAACATGACGCGAAAGCCATCTATTGACAAGAAAAGTTCATTTATAGTCTCTCATACCTTTGAAAGCCTTATTACTCGCTTTAAATGGTTTTGTAATCTGATTATTGATTTTAAGCTGAAGTTTTTTATATTTTGGTTAAAACAGATTATAATTGAATGTTTGCTTAGAGAAACGTGACGCGAAAGCCATCCATTGTCAAAATAAGTTCATTTGTACTCGCCCATGCCTTCGAAATCCTTTTTACTCGTTTTCAATGGTTTCATAATCTCTTTACTGATTTTAAGTTGAATATTCCTACATTTTTGGTTAAAACAGGTTATAATTGAATGTTAGCCTTGGGAAACGTGAAGCGAAAGCCATCTATTGACAAAAAAAGTTCATTTATAATCACTCATGTCTTTGAAAGCGTTATTACTAGCTTCAAATGGTTTTATAGTTTGATTATTGATTTTAAGTAGAAGTTTTTTATATTTTTGGTTAAAATAAATTATAATTGAATATTTGCTTCGGGAAACATGACGCGAAAGGCATCTATTGACAAGAAAAGTTCATTTATAGTCGCTCATGCCTTTGAAAGCCTTATGACTCGCTTTAAATGGTTTTATAATCTGATTATTGATTTTAAGCTGAAGTTTTTTATATTTTTTGTTAAAACATATTATAATTGAATTTTTGCTTCTGGAAACATGACGCGAAAGCCATCTATTGACAAGAAAAGTTCATTTATAGTAGCTCATGCCTTTAAAAGCCTTATTACTCGTTTTAAATGGTTTTATAATCTGATTATTGATTTTAAGCTGAAGTTTTTTATATTTTTGGTTAAAACAGATTATAATTGAATGTTTGCTTCAAGAAACGTGACGCGAAAGCCATCCATTGATAAACAAAGTTCATTTATAGTCGATCATGCCTTCGAAATCCTTTTTACTCGTTTTAAATGGTTTCATAATCTCATTATTGATTTTAAGTTGAATATTCCTACATTTTTGGTTAAAACAGATTATACTTGAATGTTTGCCTCAGGAAACGTGAAGCAAAAGCCATCTATTGACAAGAAAAGTTCATTTATAGTCACTCATGCCTTTGAAAGTGTTATTACTGGCTTTAAATGGATTTATAATCTCATTATTGATTTTAAGTTGAATTCTCTTATAATTTTGGTTAAAACCGAATATAATTGAATGTTTACCTCGAGAAACGTGATGCGAAAGCTATCCATTGACAAGAAAAGTTTATTTATAGTCACTCATGACTTCGAAAGCTTTATTACTCGCTTTAAATACTTTTATAGTCTCATTATTGATTTTAAGTTGAATATTCCTACATTTTTTGTTAAAACAGATTATAAGTGAATGTTAGCCTCAGGAAACGTGACGCGAAAGCCATCTATTGACAAGAAAAGTTCATTTATAGTCATTCATGTCTTTCAAAGCGTTATTACTCGCTTTAAATGGTTTTATAGTTTGATTATTGATTTTAAGTTGACGTTTTTTATATTTTTGGTTAAAAGAAATTATAATTGAATGTTTGCTTTGGGAAACATGCTGTGAAAGCCATCTATTGATAAGAAAAGTTCATTTATAGTCGCTCATGCCTTTGAAAGCCTTATTACTCGCTTTAAATGGTTTTATAATCTGATTATTTATTTTAAGCTGAAGTTTTTTATATTTTGGTTAAAACAGATTATAATTGAATGTTTGCTTCGAGAAACGTGACGCGAAAGCCATCCATTGACAAAATAAGTTCATTTGTAGTCGCCCATGCCTTCGAAATCCTTTTTACTCGTTTTAAATGGTTTCATAATCTCTTTACTGATTTTAAGTTGAATATTCCTACATTTTTGGTTAAAACAGATTATAATTGAATGTTAGCCTCGGGAAACGTGAAGCGAAAGCCATCTATTGACAAGAAAAGTTCATTTATAGTCACTCATGTCTTTGAAAGCGTTATTACTCGCTTTAAATGGTTTTATAGTTTGATTATTGATTTTAAGTTTAAGTTTTTTATATTTTTGGTTAAAATAAATTATAATTGAATGTTTGCTTCGGGAAACATGACGCGAAAGCCACCTATTGACAAGAAAAGTTCATTTATAGTCGCTCATGCCTTTGAAAGCCTTATTACTCGCTTTAAATGGTTTTATAATCTGATTATTGATTTTAAGCTGAAGTTTTTTATATTTTTTGTTAAAACAGTTTATAATTGAATGTTTGTTTCTGGAAACATGACGCGAAAGCCATCTATTGACAAGAAAAGTTCATTTATAGTAGCTCATGCCTTTGAAAGCTTTATTACTCGTTTTAAATGGTTTTAAAATCTGATTATTGATTTTAAGCTGAAGTTTTTTATATTTTTGAATAAAACAGATTATAATTGAATGTTTGCTTTGAGAAACGTGACGTGAAGGCCATCCATTGATAAACAAAGTTCATTTATAGTCGCTCATGCGTTCGAAATCCTTTTTACTCGTTTTAAATGGTTTCATAATCTCGTTATTGATTTTAAGTTGAATATTCCTACATTTTTGGTTAAAACAGATTATACTTGAATATTTTCCTCGGGAAACGTGAAGCAAAAGCCATCTATTGACAAGAAAAGTTCATTTATAGTCATTCATGTCTTTGAAAGCGTTATTACTCGCTTTAAATGGTTTTATAATCTGATTATTGATTTTAAGCTGAAGTTTTTTATATTTTGGTTAAAACAGATTATAATTGAATGTTTGCTTCGAGAAACGTGACGCGAAAGCCATCCATTGACAAAAGAAGTTCATTTGTAGTCGCCCATGCCTTCGAAATCCTTTTCATTCGTTTTAAATAGTTTCATAATCTTTTTACTGATTTTAAGTTGAATATTCCTACATTTTTGGTTAAAACAGATTATAATTGAATGTTAGCCTCAGGAAACGTCAAGCGAAAGCAATCTATTGACAAGAAAAGTTCATTTATAGTCACTCATGTCTTTGAAAGCGTTATTACTCGCTTTAAATGGTTTTATAGTTTGATTATTGATTTTAAGTTGAAGTTTTTTATATTTTTGGTTAAAATAAATTATAATTGAATGTTTGCGTCGGGAAACATGACGCGAAAGCCATCTATTGACAAGAAAAGTTCATTTATAGCCGCTCATGCCTTTGAAAGCCTTATTACTCGCTTTAAATGGTTTTATAATCTGATTATTGATTTTAAGCTGAAGTTTTTTATATTTTTTGTTAAAACAGATTATAATTGAATGTTTGTTTCTGGAAACATGACGCGAAAGCCATCTATTGACAAGAAAAGTTCATTTATAGTAGCTCATGCCTTTGAAAGCCTTATTACTCGTTTTAAATGGTTTTATAATCTGATTATTGATTTTAAGCTGAAGTTTTTTATATTTTTGAATAAAACAGATTATAATTAAATGTTTGCTTTGAGAAACGTGACAGGAAAGCCATCCATTGATAAACAAAGTTCATTTATAGTCGCTCATGCGTTCGAAATCCTTTTTACTCGTTTTAAATGGTTTCATAATCTCGTTATTGATTTTAAGTTGAATATTCCTACATTTTTGGTTAAAACAGATTATACTTGAATGTTTGCCTCGGGAAACGTGAAGCAAAAGCCATCTATTGACAAGAAAAGTTCATTTATAGTCACTCATGTCTTTGAAAGCGTTATTACTCGCTTTAAATGGTTTTATAGTTTGATTATTGATTTTAAGTTGAAGTTTTTTATATTTTTGGTTAAAACAAATTATAATTGAATGTTTGCTTTGGGAAACATGATGCGAAAGCCATCTATTGACAAGAAAAGTTCATTTATAGTCGCTCATGCCTTTGAAAGCCTTATTACTCGCTTTAAATGGTTTTATATTCTCATTATTGATTTTAAGCTGAAGTTTTTTATATTTTAGTTAAAACAGATTATAATTGAATGTTTGCTTAGAGAAACGTGACGCGAAAGCCATCCGTTGTCAAAATAAGTTCATTTGTACTCGCCCATGCCTTCGAAATCTTTTTTACTCGTTTTAAATGGTTTCATAATTTCTTTACTGATTTTAAGTTGAATATTCCTACATTTTTGGTTAAAACAGGTTATAATTGAATGTTAGCCTTGGGAAACGTGAAGCGAAAGCCATCTATTGACAAAAAAAGTTCATTTATAATCACTCATGTCTTTGAAAGCGTTATTACTAGCTTCAAATGGTTTTATAGTTTGATTATTGATTTTAAGTAGAAGTTTTTTATATTTTTGGTTAAAATAAATTATAATTGAATATTTGCTTCGGGAAACATGACGCGAAAGGCATCTATTGACAACAAAAGTTCATTTATAGTCGCTCATGCCTTTGAAAGCCTTATTACTCGCTTTAAATGGTTTTATAATCTGATTATTGATTTTAAGCTGAAGTTTTTTATATTTTTTGTTAAAACATATTATAATTGAATTTTTGCTTCTGGAAACATGACGCGAAATCCATCTATTGACAAGAAAAGTTCATTTATAGTAGCTCATGCCTTTAAAAGCCTTATTACTCGTTTTAAATGGTTTTATAATCTGATTATTGATTTTAAGCTGAAGTTTTTTATATTTTTGGTTAAAACAGATTATAATTGAATGTTTGCTTCAAGAAACGTGACGCGAAAGCCATCCATTGATAAACAAAGTTCATTTATAGTCGATCATGCCTTCGAAATCCTTTTTACTCGTTTTAAATGGTTTCATAATCTCATTATTGATTTTAAGTTGAATATTCCTACATTTTTGGTTAAAACATATTATACTTAAATGTTTGCCTCAGGAAACGTGAAGCAAAAGCCATCTATTGACAAGAAAAGTTCATTTATAGTCACTCATGCCTTTGAAAGTGTTATTATTGGCTTTAAATGGATTTATAATCTCATTATTGATTTTAAGTTGAATTCTCTTATAATTTTGGTTCAAACCGAATATAATTGAATGTTTACCTCGAGAAACGTGATGCGAAAGCTATCCATTGACAAGAAAAGTTTATTTATAGTCACTCATGACTTCGAAAGCTTTATTACTCGCTTTAAATACTTTTATAGTCTCATTATTGATTTTAAGTTGAATATTCCTACATTTTTTGTTAAAACAGATTATAAGTGAATGTTAGCCTCAGGAAACGTGAAGCGAAAGCCATCTATTGACAAGAAAAGTTCATTTATAGTCACTCATGTCTTTAAAAGCGTTATTACTCGCTTTAAATGGTTTTATAGTTTGATTATTGATTTTAAGTTGACGTTTTTTATATTTTTGGTTAAAACAAATTATAATTGAATGTTTGCTTTGGGAAACATGCTGCGAAAGCCATCTATTGATAAGAAAAGTTCATTTATAGTCGCTCATGCCTTTGAAAGCCTTACTACTCGCTTTAAATGGTTTTATAATCTGATTATTGATTTTAAGCTGACGTTTTTTATATTTTGGTTAAAACATATTATAATTGAATGTTTGCTTCGAGAAACGTGACGCGAAAGCCATCCATTGACAAAGTAAGTTCATTTGTAGTCGCCCATGCCTTCGAAATCCTTTTTACTCGTTTTAAATGGTTTCATAATCTCTTTACTGATTTTAAGTTGAATATTCCTACATTTTTGGTTAAAACAGATTATAATTGAATGTTAGCCTCGGGAAACGTGAAGCGAAAGCCCTCTATTGACAAGAAAATTTCATTTATAGTCACTCATGTCTTTGAAAGCGCTATTACTCGCTTTAAATGGTTTTATAGTTTGATTATTGATTTTAAGTTGAAGTTTTTTATATTTTTGGGTAAAATAAATTATAATTGAATGTTTGCTTCGGGAAACATGACGCGAAAGCCATCTATTGACAAGAAAAGTTCATTTATAGTCGCTCATGCCTTTGAAAGCCTTATTACTCGCTTTAAATGGTTTTATAATCTGATTATTGATTTTAAGCTGAAGTTTTTTATATTTTTTGTTAAAACAGTTTATAATTGAATGTTTGTTTCTGGAAACATGACGCGAAAGCCATCTATTGACAAGAAAAGTTCATTTATAGTAGCTCATGCCTTTGAAAGCTTTATTACTCGTTTTAAATGGTTTTATAATCTGATTATTGATTTTAAGCTGAAGTTTTTTATATTTTTGAATAAAACAGATTATAATTGAATGTTTGCTTTGAGAAACGTGACGTGAAGGCCATCCATTGATAAACAATGTTCATTTATAGTCGCTCATGCGTTCGAAATCCTTTTTACTCGTTTTAAATGGTTTCATAATCTCGTTATTGATTTTAAGTTGAATATTCCTACATTTTTGGTTAAAACAGATTATACTTGAATATTTTCCTCGAGAAACGTGAAGCAAAAGCCATCTATTGACAAGAAAAGTTCATTTATAGTCATTCATGTCTTTGAAAGCGTTATTACTCGCTTTAAATGGTTTTATAGTTTGATTATTGATTTTAAGCTGAAGTTTTTTATATTTTGGTTAAAACAGATTATAATTGAATGTTTGCTTCGAGAAACGTAACGCGAAAGCCATCCATTGACAAAATAAGTTCATTTGTAGTCGCCCATGCCTTCGAAATCCTTTTTATTCGTTTTAAATAGTTTCATAATCTTTTTACTGATTTTAAGTTGAATATTCCTACATTTTTGGTTAAAACAGATTATAATTGAATGTTAGCCTCGGGAAACGTCAAGCGAAAGCCATCTATTGCCAAGAAAAGTTCATTTATAGCCGCTCATGCCTTTGAAAGCCTTATTACTCGCTTTAAATGGTTTTATAATCTGATTATTGATTTTAAGCTGAAGTTTTTTATATTTTTTGTTAAAACAGATTATAATTGAATGTTTGTTTCTGGAAACATGACGCGAAAGCCATCTATTGACAAGAAAAGTTCATTTATAGTAGCTCATGCCTTTGAAAGCCTTATTACTCGTTTTAAATGGTTTTATAATCTGATTATTGATTTTAAGCTGAAGTTTTTTATATTTTTGAATAAAACAGATTATAATTGAGTGTTTGCTTTGAGAAACGTGACAGGAAAGCCATCCATTAATAAACAAAGTTCATTTATAGTCGCTCATGCGTTCGAAATCTTTTTTACTCGTTTCAAATGGTTTCATAATCTCGTTATTGATTTTAAGTTGAATATTCCTACATTTTTGGTAAAACATATTACACTTGAATGTTTGCCTCGGGAAACGTGAAGCAAAAGCCATCTATTGACAAGAAAAGTTCATTTATAGTCACTCATGTCTTTGAAAGCGTTATTACTCGCTTTAAATGGTTTTATAGTTTGATTATTGATTTTAAGTTGAAGTTTTTTATATTTTTGGTTAAAACAAATTATAATTGAATGTTTGCTTTGGGAAACATGATGCGAAAGCCATCTATTGACAAGAAAAGTTCATTTATAGTAGCTCATGCCTTTGAAAGCCTTATTACTCGCTTTAAAATGTTTTATATTCTCATTATTGATTTTAGGCTGACGTTTTTTATATTTTGGTTAAAACAGATTATAATTGAATGTTTGCTTCGAGAAACATGACGCGAAAGCCATCCATTGACAAAATAAGTTCATTTGTAGTCGCCCATGCCTTCGAAATCTTTTTTACTCATTTTAAATGGTTTCATAATCTCTTTACTGATTTTAAGTTGAATATTCCTACATTTTTGGTTAAAACAGATTATAATTGAATGTTAGCCTCGGGAAACGTGAAGCGAAAGCCATCTATTGACAAGAAAAGTTCATTTATAGTCACTCATGTCTTTGAAAGCGTTATTACTCGCTTTAAATGGTTTTATAGTTTGATTATTGATTTTAAGTTTAAGTTTTTTATATTTTTGGTTAAAATAAATTATAATTGAATGTTTGCGTAGGGAAACATGACGCGAAAGCCATCTATTGACAAGAAAAGTTCATTTATAGTCTCTCATGCCTTTGAAAGCCTTATTACTCGCTTTAAATGGTTTTGTAATCTGATTATTGATTTTAAGCTGAAGTTTTTTATATTTTTTGTTAAAACAGATTATAATTGAATGTTTGCTTCTGGAAACATGACGCGAAAGCCATCTATTGACAAGAAAAGTTCATTTATAGAAGCTCATGCCTTTGAAAGCCTTATTACTCGCTTTAAATGGTTTTATAATCTGATTACTGATTTTAAGCTGAAGGTTTTTATATTTTTTGTTAAAACAGATTATAATTGAATGTTTGCTTCTGGAAACATGACGCGAAAGCCATCTATTGTCAAGAAAAGTTCATTTATAGTAGCTCATGCCTTTGAAAGCTTTATTGCTCGTTTTAAATGGTTTTATAATCTGATTATTGATTTTAAACTGAAGTTTTTTATATTTTTGGTTAAAATAGATTATAATTGAATGTTTGCTTCGAGAAACGTGACGTGAAAGCCATCCATTGATAAACAAAGTTCATTTATAGTCGCTCATGCCTTCGAAATCCTTTTTACTCGTTTTAAATGGTTTCATAATCTCATTATTGATTTTAAGTTGAATAGTCCTACATTTTTGGTTAAAACAGATTATACTTGAATGTTTGCGTCCGGAAACGTGAAGCAAAAGCCATCTATTGACAAGAAAAGTTCATTTATAGTCACTCATACCTTTGAAAGTGTTATTACTGGCTTTAAATGGATTTATAATCTCATTAATGATTTTAAGTTGAATTCTCTTATAATTTTGGTTAAAACAGAATATAATTGAATGTTCACCTCGAGAAACGTGATGCGAAAGCCATCCATTGACAAGAAAAGTTTATTTATAGTCACTCATGCCTTCGAAAGCTATATTACTCGCGTTAAATACTTTTATAGTCTCATTATTGATTTTAAGTTGAATATTCCTACATTTTTTGTTAAAACAGATTATAAGTGAATGTTAGCCTCAGGAAACGTGAAGCGAAAGCCATCTATTGACAAGAAAAGTTCATTTATAGTCACTCATGTCTTTGAAAGCGTTATTACTCGCTTTAAATGGTTTTATAGTTTGATTATTGATTTTAAGTTGAAGTTTTTTATATTTTTGGTTAAAACAAATTATAATTGAATGTTTGCTTCGGGAAACATGATGCGAAAGCCATCTATTAACAAGAAAAGTTCATTTATAGTCGCTCATGCCTTTGAAAGCCTTATTACTCGCTTTAAATGGTTTTATAATCTGATTATTGATTTTAAGCTGAAGTTTTTTATATTTTGGTTAAAACAGATTATAATTGAATGTTTGCTTCGAGAAACGTGACGCGAAAGCCATCCATTGACAAAATAAGTTCATCTGTAGTTGCCCATGCCTTCGAAATCTTTTTTACTCGTTTTAAATGGTTTCATAATCTCTTTACTGATTTTAAGTTGAATATTCCTACATTTTTGGTTAAAACAGATTATAATTGAATGTTAGCCTCGGGAAACGTGAAGCGAAAGCCATCTATTGACAAGAAAAGTTCATTTATAGTCACTCATGTCTTTGAAAGCGTTATTACTCGCTTTAAATGGTTTTATAGTTTGATTATTGATTTTAAGTTTAAGTTTTTTATATTTTTGGTTAAAATAAATTATAATTGAATGTTTGCGTAGGGAAACATGACGCGAAAGCCATCTATTGACAAGAAAAGTTCATTTATAGTCTCTCATGCCTTTGAAAGCCTTATTACTCGCTTTAAATGGTTTTGTAATCTGATTATTGATTTTAAGCTGAAGTTTTTTATATTTTTTGTTAAAACAGATTATAATTGAATGTTTGCTTCTGGAAACATGACGCGAAAGCCATCTATTGACAAGAAAAGTTCATTTATAGAAGCTCATGCCTTTGAAAGCCTTATTACTCGCTTTAAATGGTTTTATAATCTGATTACTGATTTTAAGCTGAAGGTTTTTATATTTTTTGTTAAAACAGATTATAATTGAATGTTTGCTTCTGGAAACATGACGCGAAAGCCATCTATTGTCAAGAAAAGTTCATTTATAGTAGCTCATGCCTTTGAAAGCTTTATTGCTCGTTTTAAATGGTTTTATAATCTGATTATTGATTTTAAACTGAAGTTTTTTATATTTTTGGTTAAAATAGATTATAATTGAATGTTTGCTTCGAGAAACGTGACGTGAAAGCCATCCATTGATAAACAAAGTTCATTTATAGTCGCTCATGCCTTCGAAATCCTTTTTACTCGTTTTAAATGGTTTCATAATCTCATTATTGATTTTAAGTTGAATAGTCCTACATTTTTGGTTAAAACAGATTATACTTGAATGTTTGCGTCCGGAAACGTGAAGCAAAAGCCATCTATTGACAAGAAAAGTTCATTTATAGTCACTCATACCTTTGAAAGTGTTATTACTGGCTTTAAATGGATTTATAATCTCATTAATGATTTTAAGTTGAATTCTCTTATAATTTTGGTTAAAACAGAATATAATTGAATGTTCACCTCGAGAAACGTGATGCGAAAGCCATCCATTGACAAGAAAAGTTTATTTATAGTCACTCATGCCTTCGAAAGCTATATTACTCGCGTTAAATACTTTTATAGTCTCATTATTGATTTTAAGTTGAATATTCCTACATTTTTTGTTAAAACAGATTATAAGTGAATGTTAGCCTCAGGAAACGTGAAGCGAAAGCCATCTATTGACAAGAAAAGTTCATTTATAGTCACTCATGTCTTTGAAAGCGTTATTACTCGCTTTAAATGGTTTTATAGTTTGATTATTGATTTTAAGTTGAAGTTTTTTATATTTTTGGTTAAAACAAATTATAATTGAATGTTTGCTTCGGGAAACATGATGCGAAAGCCATCTATTAACAAGAAAAGTTCATTTATAGTCGCTCATGCCTTTGAAAGCCTTATTACTCGCTTTCAATGGTTTTATAATCTGATTATTGATTTTAAGCTGAAGTTTTTTATATTTTGGTTAAAACAGATTATAATTGAATGTTTGCTTCGAGAAACGTGACGCGAAAGCCATCCATTGACAAAATAAGTTCATTTGTAGTTGCCCATGCCTTCGAAATCTTTTTTACTCGTTTTAAATGGTTTCATAATCTCTTTACTGATTTTAAGTTGAATATTCCTACATTTTTGGTTAAAACAGATTATAATTGAATGTTAGCCTCGGGAAACGTGAAGCGAAAGCCATCTATTGACAAGAAAAGTTCATTTATAGTCACTCATGTCTTTGAAAGCGTTATTACTCGCTTTAAATGGTTTTATAGTTTGATTATTGATTTTAAGTTGAAGTTTTTTATATTTTTGGTTAAAACAAATTATAATTGAATGTTTGCTTTGGGAAACATGACGCGAAAGCCATCTATTGACAAGAAAAGTTCATTTATATTCTCTCATGCCTTTGAAAGCCTTATTACTCGCTTTAAATGGTTTTATAATCTGATTATTGATTTTAAGCTGAAGTTTTTTATATTTTTTGTTAAAACAGATTATAATTGAATGTTTGCTTCTGGAAACATGACGCGAAAGCCATCTATTGACAAGAAAAGTTCAATTATAGTAGCTCATGCCTTTGAAAGCCTTATTACTAGTTTTAAATGGTTTTATAATCTGATTATTGATTTTAAGCTGAAGTTTTTTATATTTTTGGTTAAAACAGATTATAATTGAATGTTTGCTTTGAGAAACGTGACGCGAAAGCCATCCATTGATAAACAAAGTTCATTTATAGTCGCTCATGCCTTCGAAATCCTTTTTACTCGTTTTAAATGGTTTCATAATCTCACTATTGATTTTAAGTTGAATATTCCTACATTTTTGGTTAAAACAGATTATACATGAATGTTTGCCACAGGAAACGTGAAGCAAAAGCCATCTATTGACAAGAAAAGTTCGTTTATAGTCACTCATGCCTTTGAAAGTGTTATTACTGGCTTTAAATGGATTTATAATCTCATTATTGATTTTAAGTTGAATTCTCTTATAATTTTGCTTAAAACAGAATATAATTGAATGTTCACCTCGAGAAACGTGATGCGAAAGCCATCCTTTGACAAGAAAAGTTTATTTATAGTCACTCATGCCTTCGAAAGCCTTATTACTCGCTATAAATATTTTTATAGTCTTATTATTGATTTTAAGTTGAATATTCCTACAATTTTTGTTAAAACATATTATAAGTGAATGTTAGCCTCAGGAAACGTGAAGCGAAAGCCATCTATTGACAAGAAAAGTTCATTTATAGTCACTCATGTCTTTGAAAGCGTTATTACTCGCTTTAAATGGTTTTATAGTTTGATTATTGATTTTAAGTTGAAGTTTTTTATATTTTTGGTTAAAACAAATTATAATTGAATGTTTGCTTCGGGAAACATGATGCAAAAGCCATCTATTGACAAGAAAAGTTCATTTATAGTCACTCATGCCTTTGAAAGCCTTATTACTCGCTTTAAATGGTTTTATAATCTGATTATTGATTTTAAGCTGAAGTTTTTTATATTTTGGTTAAAACAGATTATAATTGAATGTTTGCTTCGAGAAACATGACGCGAAAGCCATCCATTGACAAAATAAGTTCATTTGTAGTCGCTCATGCCTTCGAAATCCTTTTTACTCGTTTTAAATGGTTTCATAATCTCTTTACTGATTTTAAGTTGAATATTCCTACATTTTTGGTTAAAACAGATTATAATTGAATGTTAGCCTCGGGAAACGTCAAGCGAAAGCTATCTATTGACAAGAAAAGTTCATTTATAGTCACTCATGTCTTTGAAAGCGTTATTACTCGCTTTAAATGGTTTTATAGTTTGATTATTGATTTTAAGTTGAAGGTTTTTATATTTTTTGTTAAAACAGATTATAATTGAATGTTTGCTTCGGGAAACATGACGCGAAAGCCATCTATTGTCAAGAAAAGTTCATTTATAGTAGCTCATGCCTTTGAAAGCCTTATTTCTCGTTTTAAATGGTTTTATAATCTGATTATTGATTTTAAGCTGAAGTTTTTTATATTTTTGGTTAAAACAGATTATAATTGAATGTTTGCTTCGAGAAATGTGACGCGAAAGCCATCCATTGATAAACAAAGTTCATTTATAGTCGCTCATGCCTTCGAAATCCTTTTTACTCGTTTTCAATGCTTTCATAATCTCACTATTGATTTTAAGTTGAATATTCCTACATTTTTGGTTAAAACAGATTATACTTGAATGTTTGCCTCAAGAAACGTGAAGCAAAAGCCATCTATTGACAAGAAAAGTTCATTTATAGTCACTCATGCCTTTGAAAGTGTTATTACTGGCTTTAAATGGATTTATAATCTCATTATTGATTTTAAGTTGAATTCTCTTATAATTTTGGTTAAAACAGAATATAATTGAATGTTCACCTCGAGAAACGTGATGCGAAAGCCATCCATTAACAAGAAAAGTTTATTTATAGTCACTCATGCCTTCGAAAGCCTTATTACTCGCTTTAAATACTTTTATAGTCTTATTATTGATTTTAAGTTGAATATTCCTACAATTTTTGTTAAAACATATTATAAGTGAATGTTAGCCTCAGGAAACGTGAAGCGAAAGCCATCTATTGACAAGAAAAGTTCATTTATAGTCACTCATGTCTTTGAAAGCGTTATTACTCGCTTTAAATGGTTTTATAGTTTGATTATTGATTTAAAGTTGAAGTTTTTTATATTTTTGGTTAAAACAAATTATAATTGAATGTTTGCTTCGGGAAACATGATGCGAAAGCCATCTATTGACAAGAAAAGTTCATTTATAGTCGCTCATGCCTTTGAAAGCCTTATTACTCGCTTTAAATGGTTTTATAATCTGATTATTGATTTTAAGCTGAAGTTTTTTATATTTTTTGTTAAAACAAATTATAATTGAATGTTTGCTTCCGGAAACATGACGCGAAGGCCATCTATTGTCAAGAAAAGTTCATTTATAGTAGCTCATGCCGTTGAAAGCCTTATTGCTCGTTTTAAATGGTTTTATAATCTGATTATTGATTTTAAGCTGAAGTTTTTTATATTTTTGGTTAAAACAGATTATAATTGAATGTTTGCTTCGAGAAACGTGACGCGAAAGCCATCCATTGATAAACAAAGTTCATTTATAGTCGCTCATGCCTTCGAAATCCTTTTTACTCGTTTTAAATGGTTTCATAATCTCATTATTGATTTTAAGTTGAATATTCCTACAGTTTTGGTTAAAACAGATTATACTTGAATGTTTGCCTCAGGAAACGTGAAGCAAAAGCCATCTATTGACAAGAAAAGTTCATTTATAGTCACTCATGCCTTTGAAAGTGTTATTACTTGCTTTAAATGGATTTATAATCTCATTATTGATTTTAAGTTGAATTCTCTTATAATTTTGGTTAAAACAGAATATAATTGAATGTTTACCTCGAGAAACGTGATGCGAAAGCCATCCATTGACAAGAAAAGTTTATTTATAGTCACTCATGCCTTCGAAAGCCTTATTACTCGCTTTAAATACTTTTATAGTCTTATTATTGATATAAGTTGAATATTCCTACATTTTTTGTTAAAACAGATTATAAGTGAATGTTAGCCTCAGGAAACGTGAAGCGAAAGCCATCTATTGACAAGAAAAGTTCATTTATAGTCACTCATGTCTTTGAAAGCGTTATTACTCGCTTTAAATGGTTTTATAGTTTGATTATTGATTTTAAGTTGAAGTTTTTTATATTTTTGGTTAAAACAAATTATAATTGAATGTTTGCTTCGGGAAACATGATGCGAAAGCCATCTATTGACAAGAAAAGTTCATTTATAGTCGCTCATGCCTTTGAAAGCCTTATTACTCGCTTTAAATGGTTTTATAATCTGATTATTGATTTTAAGCTGAAGTTTTTTATATTTTTTGTTAAAACAAATTATAATTGAATGTTTGCTTCCGGAAACATGACGCGAAGGCCATCTATTGTCAAGAAAAGTTCATTTATAGTAGCTCATGCCGTTGAAAGCCTTATTGCTCGTTTTAAATGGTTTTATAATCTGATTATTGATTTTAAGCTGAAGTTTTTTATATTTTTGGTTAAAACAGATTATAATTGAATGTTTGCTTCGAGAAACGTGACGCGAAAGCCATCCATTGATAAACAAAGTTCATTTATAGTCGCTCATGCCTTCGAAATCCTTTTTACTCGTTTTCAATGCTTTCATAATCTCACTATTGATTTTAAGTTGAATATTCCTACATTTTTGGTTAAAACAGATTATACTTGAATGTTTGCCTCAAGAAACGTGAAGCAAAAGCCATCTATTGACAAGAAAAGTTCATTTATAGTCACTCATGCCTTTGAAAGTGTTATTACTGGCTTTAAATGGATTTATAATCTCATTATTGATTTTAAGTTGAATTCTCTTATAATTTTGGTTAAAACAGAATATAATTGAATGTTTACCTCGAGAAACGTGATGCGAAAGCCATCCATTGACAAGAAAAGTTTATTTATAGTCACTCATGCCTTCGAAAGCCTTATTACTCGCTTTAAATACTTTTATAGTCTTATTATTGATATAAGTTGAATATTCCTACATTTTTTGTTAAAACAGATTATAAGTGAATGTTAGCCTCAGGAAACGTGAAGCGAAAGCCATCTATTGACAAGAAAAGTTCATTTATAGTCACTCATGTCTTTGAAAGCGTTATTACTCGCTTTAAATGGTTTTATAGTTTGATTATTGATTTTAAGTTGAAGTTTTTTATATTTTTGGTTAAAACAAATTATAATTGAATGTTTGCTTCGGGAAACATGATGCGAAAGCCATCTATTGACAAGAAAAGTTCATTTATAGTCGCTCATGCCTTTGAAAGCCTTATTACTCGCTTTAAATGGTTTTATAATCTGATTATTGATTTTAAGCTGAAGTTTTTTATATTTTTTGTTAAAACAAATTATAATTGAATGTTTGCTTCCGGAAACATGACGCGAAGGCCATCTATTGTCAAGAAAAGTTCATTTATAGTAGCTCATGCCGTTGAAAGCCTTATTGCTCGTTTTAAATGGTTTTATAATCTGATTATTGATTTTAAGCTGAAGTTTTTTATATTTTTGGTTAAAACAGATTATAATTGAATGTTTGCTTCGAGAAACGTGACGCGAAAGCCATCCATTGATAAACAAAGTTCATTTATAGTCGCTCATGCCTTCGAAATCCTTTTTACTCGTTTTAAATGGTTTCATAATCTCATTATTGATTTTAAGTTGAATATTCCTACAGTTTTGGTTAAAACAGATTATACTTGAATGTTTGCCTCAGGAAACGTGAAGCAAAAGCCATCTATTGACAAGAAAAGTTCATTTATAGTCACTCATGCCTTTGAAAGTGTTATTACTTGCTTTAAATGGATTTATAATCTCATTATTGATTTTAAGTTGAATTCTCTTATAATTTTGGTTAAAACAGAATATAATTGAATGTTTACCTCGAGAAACGTGATGCGAAAGCCATCCATTGACAAGAAAAGTTTATTTATAGTCACTCATGCCTTCGAAAGCCTTATTACTCACTTTAAATACTTTTATAGTCTTATTATTGATATAAGTTGAATATTCCTACATTTTTTGTTAAAACAGATTATAAGTGAATGTTAGCCTCAGGAAACGTGAAGCGAAAGCCATCTATTGACAAGAAAAGTTCATTTATAGTCACTCATGTCTTTGAAAGCGTTATTACTCGCTTTAAATGGTTTTATAGTTTGATTATTGATTTTAAGTTGAAGTTTTTTATATTTTTGGTTAAAACAAATTATAATTGAATGTTTGCTTCGGGAAACATGATGCGAAAGCCATCTATTGACAAGAAAAGTTCATTTATAGTCGCTCATGCCTTTGAAAGCCTTATTACTCGCTTTAAATGGTTTTATAATCTGATTATTGATTTTAAGCTGAAGTTTTTTATATTTTGGTTAAAACAGATTATAATCGAATGTTTGCTTCGAGAAACGTGACGCGAAAGCAATCCACTCAAAAAATAAGTTCATTTGTAGTTGTCCATGCCTTCGAAATCTTTTTTACTCGATTTAAATGGTTTCATAATCTCTTTATTGATTTTAAGTTGAATATTCCTAAATTTTTGGTTAAAACAGATTATAATTGAATGTTAGCCTCGGGAAACGTGAAGCAAAAGCCATCTATTGACAAGAAAAGTTCATTTATAGTCACTCATGTCTTTGAAAGCGTTATTACTCCCTTTAAATGGTTTTATAGTTTGATTATTGATTTTAAGTTGAAGTTTATTATATTTTTGGTTAAAACAAATTATAATTGAATGTTTGCTTGGGGAAACATGACGCGAAAGCCATCTATTGACAAGAAAAGTTCATTTATATTCTCTCATGCCTTTGAAAGCCTTATTACTCGCTTTAAATGGTTTTATAATCTGATTATTGATTTTAAGCTGAAGTTTTTTATATTTTTTGTTAAAACAGATTATAATTGAATGTTTGCTTCTGGAAACATGACGCGAAAGCCATCTATTGACAAGAAAAGTTCATTTATAGTAGCTCATGCCTTTGAAAGCCTTATTACTAGTTTTAAATGGTTTTATAATCTGATTATTGATTTTAAGCTGAAGTTTTTTATATTTTTGGTTAAAACAGATTATAATTGAATGTTTGCTTTGAGAAACGTGACGCGAAAGCCATCCATTGATAAACAAAGTTCATTTATAGTCGCTCATGCCTTCGAAATCCTTTTCACTCGTTTTAAATGGTTTCATAATCTCACTATTGATTTTAAGTTGAATATTTCTACATTTTTGGTTAAAACAGATTATACTTGAATGTTTGCCTCAGGAAACGTGAAGCAAAAGCCATCTATTGACAAGAAAAGTTCATTTATAGTCACTCATGCCTTTGAAAGTGTTATTACTTGCTTTAAATGGATATATAATCACATTATTGATTTTAAGTTGAATTCTCTTATAATTTTACTTAAAACAGAATATAATTGAATGTTTACCTCGAGAAACGTGATGCGAAAGCCATCCATTGACAAGAAAAGTTTATTTATAGTCACTCATGCCTTCGAAAGCCTTATTACTCGCTTTAAATACTTTTATAGTCTTATTATTGATTTTAAGTTGAATATTCCTACATTTTTTGTTAAAACAGATTATAAGTGAATGTTAGTTTCAAAAAACGTGAAGCGAAAGCCATCTATTGACAAGAAAAGTTCATTTATAGTCACTCATGTCTTTGAAAGCGTTATTACTCGCTTTAAATGGTTTTATAGTTTGATTATTGATTTTAAGCTGAAGTTTTTTATATTTTTGGTTAAAACAAATTATAATTGAATGTTTGCTTCGGGAAACATGATGCGAAAGCCATCTATTGACAAGAAAAGTTCATTTATAGTCGCTCATGCCTTTGAAAGCCTTATTAGTCGCTTTAAATGGTTTTATAATCTGATTATTGATTTTAAGCTGAAGTTTTTTATATTTTGGTTAAAACAGATTATAATTGAATATTTGCTTCGAGAAACATGACGCGAAAGCCATCCATTGACAAAATAAGTTCATTTGTAGTCGCCCATGCCTTCGAAATACTTTTTACTCGTTTTAAATGGTTTCATAATCTCTTTACTGATTTTAAGTTGAATATTCTGACATTTTTGGTTTAAACATATTATAATTGAATGTTAGTCTCGGGAAACGTGAAGCGAAAGCCATCTATTGACAAGAAAAGTTCATTTATAGTCACTCATGTCTTTGAAAGCGTTATTACTCGCTTTAAATGGTTTTATAGTTTGATTATTGATTTTAAGTTGAAGTTTTTTATATTTTTGGTTAAAATAAATTATAATTGAATGGTTGCTTCGGGAAACATGACGCGAAAGCTATCTATTGACAAGAAAAGTTCATTTATAGTCGCTCATGCTTTTGAAAGCCTTATTACTCGCTTTAAATGGTTTTATTATCTGATTATTGATTTTAAGCTGAAGTTTTTTATATTTTTTGTTAAAACAGATTATAATTGAATGTTTGCTTCTGGAAACATGATGCGAAAGCCATCTATTGTCAAGAAAAGTTCATTTATAGTAGCTCATGCCTTTGAAAGCCTTATTACTCGTTTTAAATGGTTTTATAATCTGATTATTGATTTTAAGCTGAAGTTTTTTATATTTTTGGTTAAAACAGATTATAATTGAATGTTTGCTTCAAGAAACGTGACGTGAAAGCCATCCATTGATAAACAAAGTTCATTTATAGTCGTTCATGCGTTCGAAATCCTTTTTACTCGTTTTAAATGGTTTCATAATCTCGTTATTGATTTTAAGTTGAATATTCCTACATTTTTGGTTAAAACAGATTATACTTGAATGTTTTCCTCGGGAAACGTGAAGCAAAAACCATCTATTGACAAGAAAAGTTCCTTTATAGCCACTCATGCCTTTGAAAGTGTTATTACTGGCTTTAATTGGATTTATAATCTCATTATTGATTTTAAGTTGAATTCTCTTATAATTTTGGTTAAAACAGAATATAATTGAATGTTTACCTCGAGAAACGTGATGCGAAAGCCATCCATTGACAAGAAATGTTTATTTATAGTCACTCATGCCTTCGAAAGCTTTATTACTCGCTTTAAATACTTTTATAGTCTCATTATTGATTTTAAGTTGAATATTCCTACATTTTTTGTTAAAACAGATTATAAGTGAATGTTAGCCTCAGGAAACGTGAAGTGAAAGCCATCTATTGACAAGAAAAGTTCATTTATAGTCACTCATGCCTTTGAAAGTGTTATTACTTGCTTTAAATGGATATATAATCTCATTATTGATTTTAAGTTGAATTCTCTTATAATTTTACTTAAAACAGAATATAATTGAATGTTTACCTCGAGAAACGTGATGCGAAAGCCATCCATTGACAAGAAAAGTTTATTTATAGTCACTCATGCCTTCGAAAGCCTTATTACTCGCTTTAAATACTTTTATAGTCTTATTATTGATTTTAAGTTGAATATTCCTACATTTTTTGTTAAAACAGATTATAAGTGAATGTTAGTTTCAAAAAACGTGAAGCGAAAGCCATCTATTGACAAGAAAAGTTCATTTATAGTCACTCATGTCTTTGAAAGCGTTATTACTCGCTTTAAATGGTTTTATAGTTTGATTATTGATTTTAAGCTGAAGTTTTTTATATTTTTGGTTAAAACAAATTATAATTGAATGTTTGCTTCGGGAAACATGATGCGAAAGCCATCTATTGACAAGAAAAGTTCATTTATAGTCGCTCATGCCTTTGAAAGCCTTATTAGTCGCTTTAAATGGTTTTATAATCTGATTATTGATTTTAAGCTGAAGTTTTTTATATTTTGGTTAAAACAGATTATAATTGAATATTTGCTTCGAGAAACATGACGCGAAAGCCATCCATTGACAAAATAAGTTCATTTGTAGTCGCCCATGCCTTCGAAATACTTTTTACTCGTTTTAAATGGTTTCATAATCTCTTTACTGATTTTAAGTTGAATATTCTGACATTTTTGGTTTAAACATATTATAATTGAATGTTAGTCTCGGGAAACGTGAAGCGAAAGCCATCTATTGACAAGAAAAGTTCATTTATAGTCACTCATGTCTTTGAAAGCGTTATTACTCGCTTTAAATGGTTTTATAGTTTGATTATTGATTTTAAGTTGAAGTTTTTTATATTTTTGGTTAAAATAAATTATAATTGAATGGTTGCTTCGGGAAACATGACGCGAAAGCTATCTATTGACAAGAAAAGTTCATTTATAGTCGCTCATGCTTTTGAAAGCCTTATTACTCGCTTTAAATGGTTTTATTATCTGATTATTGATTTTAAGCTGAAGTTTTTTATATTTTTTGTTAAAACAGATTATAATTGAATGTTTGCTTCTGGAAACATGACGCGAAAGCCATCTATTGTCAAGAAAAGTTCATTTATAGTAGCTCATGCCTTTGAAAGCCTTATTACTCGTTTTAAATGGTTTTATAATCTGATTATTGATTTTAAGCTGAAGTTTTTTATATTTTTGGTTAAAACAGATTATAATTGAATGTTTGCTTCAAGAAACGTGACGTGAAAGCCATCCATTGATAAACAAAGTTCATTTATAGTCGTTCATGCGTTCGAAATCCTTTTTACTCGTTTTAAATGGTTTCATAATCTCGTTATTGATTTTAAGTTGAATATTCCTACATTTTTGGTTAAAACAGATTATACTTGAATGTTTTCCTCGGGAAACGTGAAGCAAAAACCATCTATTGACAAGAAAAGTTCCTTTATAGCCACTCATGCCTTTGAAAGTGTTATTACTGGCTTTAATTGGATTTATAATCTCATTATTGATTTTAAGTTGAATTCTCTTATAATTTTGGTTAAAACAGAATATAATTGAATGTTTACCTCGAGAAACGTGATGCGAAAGCCATCCATTGACAAGAAATGTTTATTTATAGTCACTCATGCCTTCGAAAGCTTTATTACTCGCTTTAAATACTTTTATAGTCTCATTATTGATTTTAAGTTGAATATTCCTACATTTTTTGTTAAAACAGATTATAAGTGAATGTTAGTCTCAGGAAACGTGAAGTGAAAGCCATCTATTGACAAGAAAAGTTCATTTATAGTCACTCATGTCTTTGAAAGCGTTATTACTCGCTTTAAATGGTTTTATAGTTTGATTATTGATTTTAAGTTGAAGTTTTTTATATTTTTGGTTAAAACAAATTATAATTGAATGTTTGATTCGGGAAACATGATGCGAAAGCCATCTATTGACAAGAAAAGTTCATTTATAGTCGCTCATGCCTTTGAAAGCCTTATTACTCGCTTTAAATGGTTTTATAATCTGGTTATTGATTTTAAGCTGAAGTTTTTTATATTTTGGTTAAAGCAGATTATAATTGAATATTTGCTTTGAGAAACGTGACGCGAAAGCCATCCATTGACAAAATAAGTTCATTTGTAGTCGCTCATGCCTTCGAAATCCTTTTTACTCGTTTTAAATGGTTTCATAATTTCATTACTGATTTTAAGTTGAATATTCCTACATTTTTGGCTAAAACAGATTATAATTGAATGTTTGCTTCGAGAAACGTGACGCGAAAGCCATCCATTGACAAAAAAAGTTCATTTATAGTCGCTCATGCCTTTGAAATCCTTTTTACTCATTTTTAATGGTTTCATAATCTCATTATTGATTTTAAGTTGAATATTCCTACATTTTTGGTTAAAACAGATTATAATTGAATTTGTACCTCCAGAAACGTGAAGCAAAAGCCATCTATTGACAAGAAAAGTTCATTTATAGTCACTCATGCCTTTGAAAGCGTTATTACTGGCTTTAAATGGATTTATAATCTCATTATTGATTTTAAGTTGAATTCTCTTATAATTTTGGTTAAAACATAATATAATTGAATGTTTGCCTCGAGAAACGTGATGCGAAAGCCATCCATTGACAAGAAAACTTTATTTATAGTCACTCATGCCTTCGAAAGCCTTATTACTCGCTTTAAATACTTTTATAGTCTCATTATTGATTTTAAGTTGAATATTCTTACATTTTTGGTTAACAAAGATTATAATTGAATGTTTGCCTTGGGAAACGTGAAGCGAAAGCTATCTATTGATAAGAAAAGTTCATTTATAGTCACTCATTCCTTTGAAAGCGTTATTATTGGTTTTAAATGCATTTATAATCTCATTATTGATTTTCAGTTGAATTTTCTTATAATTTTGGTTAAAACAGAATATAATTGAATGTTTGCCTCGAGAAAAATGACGCGAAAGCTATCCATTAACAGGAAAAGTTTATTTATAGTCACTCATGCCTTCGGAAGCCTTATTACTTGCTTTAAATGCTTTTATAGTCTCAATATTGATTTTAAGTTGAATTTTCTTATATTTTTCATTAAAACAGATTATAATTGAATGTTTGCCTCCGAAAACACAAAGCGAAAGCCATCCATTCAGAAGAAAAGTTCATTTATTGTCACTCATGCCTTCGAAAGCGTTATTACGAGTTTTAAGTGGACTAATAATCTCATTATTAATTTTAAGTTGAATTTTCTTATAATTTTGGTTAAAACAGAATATCATTGAATGCTTGCCTCGAGACACGTGATGCGAAAGCCATTCATTGAGAAGAAAAGTTTAATTATGTCGTTCATGCCTTCGAAAACCTTATTACTCGCTTTAAATACATTTATAGTCTCATTATTGATTTTAAGTTGAATATTCTTACATTTTTGGTTAAAACAGATTATAATTGAATGTTAGCCTCAAGAAAGGTGAAGCGAAAGCCATCTATTGACAAGAAAGTTCATTCATAGTCACTCATGTCTTTGAAAGCGTTATTACTCGCTTAAAATGGTTTTATAATTTGATTATTGATTTTAAGTTGAAGTTTTTTATATTTTTGGTTAAAACAGATTATAAGTGAATGTTTGCTTCGAGAAACATGACGAGAAAGTCATCTATTGATAAGAAAAGTTCATTTATAGTCGCTCATGCCTTTGAAAGCCTTATTACTCGCTTTAAATGGCTTTCTAATCTGATTATTGATTTTAAGATGAAGTTTTTTATATTTTTGGTTAAAACAGAATATAATTGAATGTTTGCTTCGGGAAACATGACGCGAAAGCCATCTATTGACAAGAAAAGTTCATTTATAGTCGCTCACGCCTTTGAAAGCCTTATTACTCGCTTTAAATGGTTTTATAATCTGATTATTGATTTTAAGCTGAAGTTTTTTTATATTTTTTGTTAAAACAGATTATAATTGAATGTTTGCTTCGGGAAACATGACGCGAAAGCCATCTATTGACAAGAAAAGTTCATTTATAGTCGCTCATGCCTTTAAAAGCCTTATTACTCGCTTTAAATGGTTTTATAATCTGATTATTGATTTTAAGCTGAAGTTTTTTATATTTTTGGTTAAAATAGATAATAATTGAATGTTTGCTTCGAGAAACGTGACGCGAAAGCCATCCATTTATAGTCGTTCATGCCTTCGAAATCCTTTTTACTCGTTTTAAATGGTTTCATAATCTCATTATTGATTTTAAGTTGAATATTCCTACATTTTTGGTTAAAACAGATTATAATTGAATGTTTACCTCGAAAAACGTGAAGTAAAAGCCATCTATTGACAAGAAAAGTTCATTTATAGTCACTCATAGCTTTGAAAGCGTTATTACTAGCTTTAAATGGATTTATAATCTCATTATTGATTTGAAGTTGAATTCTCTTATAATTTTCGTTTAAACAGAATATAATTGAATGTTTGCCTTGAGAAACGTGATGCGAAAGCTATCTATTGACAAGAAAAGTTTATTTATAGTCACTCATGCCTTCGGAAGCCTTATTACTCGCTTTAAATGCTTTTATAGTCTCAATATTGATTTTAAGTTAAATATTCTTGCATTTTTCTTTAAAACAGATTATAATTGAATGTTTGCCTCCGAAAACATGAAGCGAAAGCC